>NC_092334.1:66204605-66512236 GCF_046630445.1 Rutidosis leptorrhynchoides
GATTGAAGCTTGATCGATTTAAAATGGATGATGATTTCTTGTTTGAAGATTTGAGAGAATTCTTGAAAGTGTTAAAAGAAAATGAAAATGAAAATGGAAGGGAATGGGGAGGTGGGTGTTGACTAGTCAAAAGCTAGTCACATCTTTGCTCCCTTGGCGAAACTAGTCCCTCGAGTTTGTTGTCGGGTGCGGGAATTAACCAAACGAAATATTTTAAAACGTTAGAGTAAACGAGTGATGTTATAATTAAATAACGAGAATATTATGAACGTTAGTTAATGAAAGATGCCAAATTAAATGACGAAAGATATTATTTAAAAAAAAAAGACGGTGTTAAAATAAATTTAACGGAAAAACGCGGAATGTTACAACTAAATGATAGTTTGTTAATTTTAATATAAAGATTCACAATTGGACGTCCCTATAAATAACCATATACACTCGATCGGATACGATGGGCAGGGTATTTATATGTACGAATAATCGTTCATTTAACCGGACACGGGAATGGATTAATAGCCACTAGAATTATTAAAACAGGGGTGAAATTATGTACAAGGACACTTGGCATAATTGATAACAAAGTATTAAAACCTTGGGTTACACTCAGTCGACATCCTGGTGTAATTATTAAACAAAGTATTAAAATCTTGTTAAAGTTTAAGTCCCCAATTAGTTGGAATATTTAACTTCGGGTATAAGGATAATTTGACAAGGACACTCGCACTTTATATTTATGACTGATGGACTGTTATGGACAAAAACCAGACGGACATATTAAATAATCCAGGATAAAGGACAATTAACCCATGGGCATAAAACTAAAATCAACACGTCAAACATCATGATTACGGAAGTTTAAATAAGCATAATTCTTTTATTTCATATTTAATTTCCTTTATTTTATATTTAATTGCACTTCTAATTATCGCACTTTTATTTTTTGTTATTGTATTTAATTGCACTTTTAATTATCGTACTTTTTAATTATCGCAAGTTTATTTTATCGCACTTTAATTTATCGCAATTTCATTATCGTTATTTACTTTACGCTTTAAATTAAGTCTTTTATTTATTTAATATTTTACATTTGGTTTTAACTGCGACTAAAGTTTTAAAATCGACAAACCGGTCATTAAACGGTAAAAACCCCCCTTTAAATTAATAATATTACTTATATATATATTCGTATTTTTATAAATTAAACTAATATAGCGTTAAGCTTTGATTAAAAGATTCCCTGTGGAACGAACCGGACTTACTAAAAACTACACTACTGTACGATTAGGTACACTGCCTATAAGTGTTGTAGCAAGGTTTAAGTATATCCATTCAATAAATAAATAAATATCTTGTGTAAAATTGTATCGTATTTAATAGTATTTCCTTGTAAAATTTAATAGTATTATATACCCCTTAGCTTTAACTATCAAGTATTTTTGGCGCCGCTGCCGGGGAACTTTCTTGCTTAAAAGCCGGAAGCGCAACGCTAAAAAGAAAAAAACAAAAAAGATTTTTATTTTTAGTTTACTTTTATTAAAATACGCTTTTGTAAAAAAATACGTTTTAATATATTCAAAAATATAAAAAGAAAACAAAAATATAAATATTTTTAAGAGTTTGTTGAATATTTAAGTTCTATAAAAGTTTCTTTATCTTTATTTTATAAAAATATAAGTTTTATTTAATTTATATAAATATATTACATAAATATATAAAACAGAAAATTCAAAACATAAAAAAAAAATATAAAAACACTCGGGCCTGCTACTGTAGCAGCCCGTAACCTGGCCCAAAACCTCAGCTCATGCGATCGCATGAGCCCGAAGGCATAAACTCATGCGATCGCATGAGTGTGTCTGACACGCCAACTGCAACCCTAATTCAGCATTTATTACGGGGTTTATTTATTATTATTAATTTAAAACCCTAATTAGGTTATTATTATTATAATATTTAGTTTTAATTTTATTATTTTGTATTATTTAGTTTAATTAGTTTAATTAAATTTTAAAATTAATAGTTTTATAAAATAAATAATATAAAAATAATATTTTTATAAAAATTGTAATTTTTACAACTTTTAGTATATTTTTATATTTTGCACCTTTTTAATTGTTTTAGCGTAACATTTGTATTTTTTCGCTCGTATTTAGTTTTAAGACATAGTTTTTGCCATAGTTATTTTTATTTCTAGATTTGTAGGCTCTGCCGTAAAATCCCTTAAGTGCTTTTTCTTTAGACTAAGATATAGGTGCTTTAGAATTCTGCGACGCCTTTTTAAGTTTTAGTTCCTTTTTAAGATATTGCTATTTGGGATATAGTTTTACTTGTAAGCTTTAATATTTTTAGACGCCTTTTACCTATGTATCAATTATCATTCCAATTAGTAATCTCAATTTGCGATTATAATTTTAAGTTAGTGATAGTAATATGGTTGGGTTAGTCAAGTTTTTTTTTTTTTTTAAGTTTTATAGTCATTTTTTTTCTTTCTTATTTTTCGACGTCTATACTTCTTAAAATTACGAAAATTTATTTTAAGTGGTTAAATTGATAGACATCAAAATTTTCTGGTTCGTAGTAATAGTTGAATTTGTACGTGGACCGGGTTATTGGAGCCAAACAGTCCTCAATTATATTGAGACCAAACGAATCCTGCCCCTCTGCTGCATCTTTTGGCTATTCGAAACGTGGGCAAAATCAGAAAAGTCTATTAATTGGATAACTTATATAATTTTTTCTTTCCTTTTAAAAACTAATAGGATATTCAGTGAATGCACCGAGCAAGACGTTCACCACCTTTTGTACGTTCACCACCTTTTGTACGTTCACCACCTGTAACTCGATCAAGACATCTAGCAAATATTACCGCCGTTGATTTTTCTTTAGAATCGTCATCCAGTCGACCAAGTACTCCAATTCAAATTTCCAATAATCCATTTTTTGAACCCGACCTCACAATTGATAACACCAAATCTTTTAATATTCTTAAAGAGAAACTCACTAATGCGCCGATCATGATAACACCAAATTGGAATCTATCATTTGAACTAATGTGCGATGCAAGTGATTTTGCAATGGGAGCCGTTTTAGGACAAAGGATTGAAAAACGATTTCAACCTATATATTATGCTAGTAAGACGTTACAAGGAGCACAAACGAACTATACAACTACTGAAAAATAACTCCTTGCTATTGTCTTTGCTTTTGACAAATTTCGTTCATATCTCGTTCTAGCAAAAACGGTGGTCTATACCGACCATTCTGCTCTTAGATACCTATTTTCGAAACAAGATGCCAAACCAAGATTAATCCGTTGGATCTTACTCTTACAAAAGTTTGATATTGAAATCCGAGATAAAAAAGGAGCAGAAAATCTCGCCGCTGATCATCTTTCTCGTCTTAAAAATCCCGAATTAGAAGTTCTAAATGAATCGGCCATACAAGACAACTTTCCTGATGAATATCTATTGAAGATAGATTATAATGAAATACCATGGTTTACAGACTATGCAAACTACTTAGTATGTGGATTCCTTGAAAAAGGATTATCGTACCAAAAACGAAAGAAAATCTTCAGTGATATAAAACACTATTTCTGGGAAGATCCACTGTGATGACCCAGAAATTTCGACTAAATTTAAACTTAATCTTTGTATGATTAACATTTTTGACACGATAAGCAAAGTCTGTAAAACTGAATCTCAAAATTTTTGAATTACTTTTATATATTTAAATACCTTCGGTTGTTTTCGACGATTCGCGAACAATTATATGTAAAAAGATACATATATACTATAACATGAAAAGGTAACAATGTATTAATTGTTTGATACCGTACATTAAACTTATTGGTTTAAATATCTATTTGAATGTATATGATAAGTTGAAATATTTATTATTAAAATTTATTTATAAATAACGTCCAATGTGTATTTAAAAACTGATTTATGTATATTAAAAAGATATATACATATATATAATAAACGATAGTAACATTCGTTTATTGATTCAATTGATATTTAGATAAGTTAACTAAAGCGTTTAAGATGAACCAGTTAAACACTAATTTGCTACAGTGTTTTCAAATTGCCACATTACTCAAAATGCTACAGTGTTTTCGAAAATCACTATTTGCTACAGTGAAATTGACTTTGCTACAGTGAATTGCTACAGTAAAACACTATTTTAAAATGTATTTTTAACAAATAACGAGACGATGATTTATAGAAGTAAATGACCAAAATACTCGAAAGTTTAAGATATACTATGAGTGGTATAGTTTATGGATAACTTAAGGCTATATCTTGACAAAGGTACGTGTCACGAAACGTAAAATGCAAGTTTTCTCAGCGTACGAAAGGATATTCGAAAAACCAGAACCGGGACATAAGTCGAGTGATGACGTACGACTTATCGGAACAAAAATTACAAGTCAACTATGCACGTGAATTTAATATAATATATAATTAATTATTTAAATTATATATATTATATTAATATTTAATTATGTCGACAAGCTAGGAGCCAAAACAATGTGAGCTGTCCCTGGTCCTCATGCGAGTCGCATGGCCAGAAGGCCATTTCCATGCGAGTCGCATGACTCCAGATTTCAGGCCACATCTATAAATTTCAGTGTTTTCGCTCGATTTAAATCACACACATACACAAATATATATATACTCCGTAATATTATTTATTATTTATTATTATTATTATTAATAAGATTATTATTAATCTTATTATTTTTTTATTATTATTAGTGTTATTATTTTTGCGATACAAAAATAATAATGTACAAAAAATATTACGACGGAGTGCTGTCCAAGTAATTTTCAAAATATGTTTTCGAGCGGGAAAGAGCTAAGGAAAATATGAGTTATTGCCAAGGAAATTATGGGTAATGTTCGGGGGTATTTTTGTGAATCAAACCTCGTGTTTATCATCTCCGATGCGTCTACGTGCTTTCCTACAATATTGTATATCAATATTAAACTGTGAGTTTCATAAGATCCCTTTTACTCTCTACATTTTTGGGCTGAGAATACATGCAAATGTTTTATTAACCGATATACAATATTTATATGTGTGAGTTTCATAAGATCCCTTTTACTCTCTACATTTTTGGGCTGAGAATACATGCAAATGCTTTATTAACCGATATACAATATTTATATGCGTGAGTTTCATTTGCTCCCTTTTACTCTTTATGTTTTTGGGCTGAGAATACATGCAAATGATTTAATAACTGTTTTACAATATCTATATGCGTGAGTTTCATTGATTCCTTTTTAATTGCTTTTGCAATATATATTTTTGGGCTGAGAATACATGCACTTTATTTAAAACACAATGGATACAAGTACATACTAAATTCTACACTGAGTTTGAACCGAAAATCCCTTAGCTTTGGTAACTGTTAACTGCCAGTTATAAGAACTGGTGGGCGCGAGTAGTAGTATATGGATCCATAGGGCTTGATATCCCCGTCCGAGCTAGAGCGTTAGCCTTTTAACGGACGTATGCTATTTGAGAAGCGTACACGTTGGTTTGCGTGTATTATTAAGATGATTATACAAAGGGTACAAATTATATAAACATTAAAGTTTAGTTACCAGGGTGCTCAATTTTGTAGAACCGATTGATAAACGTTTCGAATGAAACAACTGAAATCTTGTGATCCACTTTTTATGTAAAACCTATTGATAAACGTTTTGAATAAAACAACTGAACTTTTGTAATCCACATTGATATACGGATTATGTGTAATATTAAAACTATGAACTCACCAACCTTTGTGTTGACACTTGAAGCATGTTTATTCTCAGGTTTCTAGAAGTCTTCCGCTGTTTGCTTATACGTGATACAAGATATGTGCTTGGAGTCATACATGCTATATACAAGAAACTTGCATTCACCAAACCATTACCATGTATCTTATTTTGACTGTATTGTCAACAGATGTATTATTGTAAACCATTTAAATGGTGATTGTCTATACGTAGGAATCATCAGATGTTAAAAACCTGGAATTTATATATTCATTTATGAAATACCTTTTCAAACGAATACAATGTTACAAAATGTATCACATAGAGGTCAAATACCTCGCAATGAAATCAATGAATGACGTGTTCGTCCATATGGATTTGGAGCGATCGTCACATCCACATTTGTTTAAAAGTTGTCCAGATGGAATAATACGCCGATGTGTATTTGGAGATGAAGCTAGTAAAATTTTAAACCATTGTCACACAGGACCAACAGGAGGGCATTACGGGCCTCAACTAACAGCAAGAAAAGTTTATGATGCTGGATTCTATTGGCCTACAATTTACAAAGACGCTCACCTTCTTTGAAAATCCTGTGATGCTTGTCAAAGGGCCGGAAAAATAAGTCAACGTGATGAAATGCCACAAAATGTCATTCAAGTATGTGAATTATTTGACATTTGGGGTATTGACTTTGTGGGTCCATTTCCAAAATCTCATAATAATCACTATATTCTCGTAGCCATTGATTATGTATCTAAATGGGCGGAAGCACAAGCTCTCCCAACTAACGATGCATGAGTTGTAGTCAACTTTTTAAAACGTCTTTTTGCAAGGTTTGGAACACCAAAAGCTTTAATAAGTGATCGGGGTACTCATTTCTGTAATAATCAACTTGAGAAAGTTCTCAAAAGATATGGAGTAACTCATAAAATCTCCACCGCATATCATCCACAAACAAGTGGACAAGTTGAAAATACCAACCGAGCTTTAAAACGTATTCTAGAGAAAATCGTAGGATCAAATCCGAATGAATGGTCCATTAAATTGGAGGATGCACTCTGGGCTTTTAGAACAGCCTACAAAACTCCAATTGGAACCACACCTTTTACACTCGTTTATGGAAAAGCATGTCATCTTCCAGTAGAAATTGAACACAAAGCATTTTGGGCTTTGAAGACATGTAATCTTGATTTACATGAAGCTGGATGTCTACGATTAAGTCAACTAAACGAATTAGAAGAATTAAGACATGAAGCATACGAAAATTCGTTAATCTATAAAGAAAGAATGAAGAAATGGCATGATAAAAGAATCAGAAGTTCAAAAGAATTTAAAGAAGGAGACAGAGTTCTTCTTTTCAATTCACGATTCAAGCTATTTCCAGGAAAATTGAAATCAAGATGGTCTGGACCATTCATAGTCAAAAGAGTTTTCTCATACGGAACGATAGAATTAATAAATTCAAATGGAATTGAATTTAAAGTTAATGGTCACAGAGTTAAACATTACATAGATAATCCGATGGAAGTCGACAACGAAGTTAATCACAATTTCGATACCACAGCTAACTAAGTGTGGGGAGAATCAAGTCTTTAAAGGAAAATATGTATTTCTGTTAGAGTTAGATTTTCTATTTTCGTGTAGTTCTCGAAAATGGAACCCGAATGGTCTTTCCCTAGCAGACCCTAAAGAACTAGTCTTCTCCCCCCATTCTGAATTTTTATTTTTTTTTTAGGTTTTTACGGAATGAAGACTTCCTGTGAACTAAACCATGGTCTAATGCTACACGCTTTGATCACTAAACGTAATAATGACACACTTCCGAGTGAAATAGTATCAGTAATCAGAGAAAGATTGGACGGAGTAAGAAAAGAATCCAGATGCGAAGATAATAAGTTACAATTTGGTAAAGGAAAATCAAAATCCGCAGCGAAAAGAAGAGCACGACACCTAGAAAGATGTCACAAATGCGGAAAATAATCACATGGAGGTAAATGTTCAAATAATTAAACCTATTCAAATACCGAATTTGTTACTTTATGCAGAGACGGACCGTTCATATGTTTAGAATAAAAAACACTGAATGCTCGAGGTTACGCCTATGTAGCTATGGAAAACCAATTAAACCGACTATCTTATGAATGGGATAGATCATATAACTAAGAATACTATCTCACAGGTAAGTCTGTACAGTTTTTAATTTGTTTTTATTTTTATTTTTAACCTTTTGATAATAAACGCTAAATTGTTCGCTATAAAGTATTAAATTGGTATTGAATAAAATTAGGTTTGGCGACCGAAATTATTGATATCATACAAAAATTTATTACATCACTGCGAAATTTAACGTTTATTCTTAAGGTATAAAATTCTTTAATCAATCAACCCAAAATATTTCAAAAATTCGTCATGAGTTAAATTAGGTCATGAAACCGAAATTACTTTACCGAAAAGAGGGGCGTATATTTTTGATAATATTTGATTGATTAAAGTGGGATAAAAGCCAAAAAAAATTTTAATTTTATTTTTTACCATGTGTTTAAAATTAATATATAAATATTAAATTAATATTTTAAACTTTGTAAAATCAATATATTTAAGTTTGTAAATATTTGAAAAATTAATCTTTTTAATATAAGTTTGTATGTATAAAAACAAAAATATAATATAAGTTTGGTGTGAATTAATAATATGAATTTTTAATTAAGTTTGGTGTGAATTTTTAATTTTTAAAAAAATGTGAATTTTTAATTTTATGCATATTTTAAATTTAAGTTGTGTGAATTTAAAAACAAAAATTTACTTTATTTCGCTAAGTTAAAAATATGATTTTTAAAATTCGTCGTGAGTTGAAGACTAGGTCGTTGAACCGAAATTGCTTTACCCGAGGAAGGGACGAGAACTTTTATTATCATTATTTTTAATCTTATTGAATTAAAGTATGCCAAAAACATTAAAAAAAAAAAAAAAAGGGCAAAGTACTGTACCCGGGACTCCATGCGATCGCATGGAGTTTGGCCTTTGCAGCCATGCGATCGCATGGCCCTGGAAATCAGGCCAGACACAAAAATCCCAGTCGACCTGCTTCTGCCTCACACCAACACACACACAACACATACGAAAATACTCTCAAATCTTCATCAAAATTCACCAAAATCCACCGTAATTCGTCATTTTTCTTGCTCTAATCATGCCTAGATTCTCATTCTTCAGCAAAATGGTAAAAATTACACCCCTAAACTCTATAAATTCCTAGTTTTTGTGATAATTACCAATTTTTTACCTAATGTAATTTTGTTAATTTCTAGTGTAATTAGTGTTAAATTGTTAGTATTTAATGCATGTATAACCTAGATTGATGCTACTAAACATGATTTGAAGCCAAAAACTTCAAAATTTTTAGAAATCTAGGGTTAGTGTTCTTGAGCAATTTGAGGCTTTTTGATATAAACAGGTTATGGTCAATTTTTGTCATGAATTATTACTAGTTAACAAAGCTAAGGGATTTTCGGTTTAAACTCAGTGTAGAATTAAGTATGTACTTGTATCCATTGCGTTTAAAATAAATTGCATGTATTCTCAGCCCAAAAATATATATTGCAAAAGCAATTAAAAAGGGATCAATGAAACTCACCTTAGCAGCACATAAAGTTGTTCATCGTAATGTGACTGAAACTCAGAATATCAAATAATCGTAGATCTCAACCTAGAAAACATATGTTGGTCAATAAATGTCTATCAAGCTAGGTCAGGTCATAGTGTATCACAATCCTAATGCTCGAGATCGACATACAAAAGTTATCCAAGATCGTTTCAAAAAGTCAATTTTGACAATAGTTCAACAAAACGAGACGTACCTTGTATAAGGATTCATTTACTCGGTTGGTAATATTCAAAGATCCTTTTTATCAATCTCGTAAACAAGTTGTTTAAATCTTAATTGCATATTCAAAAGTAATTTTAATTAACGTCAGTCATAATTCAGTTGATCATATCTTTTAATCCGTTCATCGAAACTATTTGGCGTCTAAATGAAAAGTTATTGATTTTTTGTTAGCTTTCCAAAAGCATGTATATCATATACCTTTTACCAGTAATATATGTATTTAATTCGTGATTCATTATAAACTGTTTAACGACGAAATTTAGCATACAAACATGTATAAATATATATATACTCGAGCACTAGACATGTATACACTATTAATTTATAAAAGATAAAATATAAATGCTTACGTATCAATATTGTGATTCAATATTTCAGAAAAGTACGTAGACGTAACGGAGATGATAAACACTAGGTTTGACTTGCGAAATAATACCCATGAACATTACCCATAACTTCCATAGTTATAACCCATAATTTCCTTACCTCTATCCCGCTCGAAAAGCTTGTTTTGAAGTGACACGCTCATGACCTCGTCGTAGTATTTTATGTATAATATTAATTAATAATAATACTACTAATAGTATTAAGATTAATTATAATATTAATTAATAATAATAATAATAATAATAATAATAATAATAATAATAATAATAATAATAATAATAATAATAATAATATATAAAGAGAGCAAAGGGTATGTGTGTGTGTAATCGAGCAAAAACGAATTCAATTTATAGACCTTTCCTGAAATCTGACCCCATGCGATCGCATGGGTTTTATGCCTATTTTCCATGCGATCGCATGGCCCCAAAATCCAGCTCACAATTTTTTTGTTTTCTTGTTTGTCGACATGTTTTAATATTATAAATATAATATATTTAAATTATATAATTAATTATATATTATATTAAATTCACGTGCATAGTTGACTTGTAATTTTTGTTCCGATAAGTCGTACGTTGTCACTCGACTTATGTCCCGGTTCCGGTTTTTCGAACGCCCTTTCGTACGCTGAGAAAACTAGTACTTTTCGTTTCGTGACTCGTACCTTTGTCAAAATATAAACTTAAATTATCCATAACTATACCACTCAAAGTACAACTTATACATTTGAGTGTTTTGGTCATTTACTTCTATAAATCATCATCTCGCTATTTGTTAATATATATATAATAACAATTCGTTTTATGACCAAGTTAATATTTTATTTTATCTTATTATTAAATATATAATTTCAATATTAATAAACATGTTATAAAATGCACATCGCACATTATTCATAAAACTAATTCTAACAGTTAATATTCCTTATTTATCGTATGTGTTATTTAAACAAATACACTTAATTAACCAATCTTATTATATCGAAACACGTTCTCGCACGTTTGAAACAAAACCAATTTAATATTATGCAGTTTAGTTCTACATTAACTTTTATCTAACTTTCATTATCTAACACTTTACCATTTTCCGAATACCGTTAAAAATGAATGATTTCTCAAATCAACGTGGACCTCTCAACAGAGACCCGTAATAATATCATAATTCTTAAGAGACTCAGTAAATATCTTTTACTTGAATCATTTGTCATAATCTTTTAACTCCGTAGTTGAATATATCAATCAGATAATCCAACCTATAAGTTTAATGCACAGTATCATATACTCAACACTTTGTTACGTTTTCAAGTTATAGTATGTATTTACATATAATTGTTAGCGAATCATTGAGAACAATTAAAGGGTAATTGAATAGTTTAAAATTTTGAGATTCAACTTCATAGACTTTGCTTATTGTGTCAGAAATATTAAATTATAACGAGAATTTGGTTCAAAATAAGTCAAAATTTTCCGGGTCATCACACCTGAAGGGAATGATGATTTTGTGATATATTGTGACACCTCAAAGCAAGGTCTCGGTTGTGTATTAATGCAACGAACGAAGGTAGTTGCTTATGCATCTAGACAATTGAAGATTCACGAGCAGAATTACACGACACGTGATTTGGAATTAGGCGCGGTTGGTTTTGCATTAAAGACTTGGAGGCACTACTTATATGGGGTCAAAAGTATTATATATACCGGCCACAAAAGTCTTCAACACATATATAATCAGAAACAACTGAACATGAGGCAGCGTAGGTGGATTGAATTGTTGAATGATTATGACTTTGAGATTCATTACCACCCGGGGAAGGCGAATGTGGTAGCCGACGCTTTGAGTAGAAAGGACAGAGAACCTATACAGGTAAAAGCTATGAATATAATTATTCCTACTAACCTTACTACTCAAATAAAGGAGGCGCAACAGGGAGTTGTAAAAGAAGGAAATTTAAAGAATGAAATACCCAAAGGATCAGAGAAACATCTTAATATTCGGAAAGACGGAACCCGGTATAGGGATAACAGAATTTGGGTACCAAAGTTTGGGGATGTGAGAGAAATGGTACTTGGGGAAGCACATAAAACGAGATATTCAATACATCCCGGAGTGGGGAAGATGTACAAAGATCTTAAGAAACACTTTTGGTCCCAGGTATGAAAGCTGATATTGCTACATACGTAGGAGAATGTTTGACTTGTTCTAAAGTCAAAGCTGAACATCAGAAACCATCAGGCCTACTTCAGCAACCTGAAATCCCGGAATGGAAATGGAAAAACATTACCATGGATTTCATTACTAAATTGCCAAGGACTGCAAGTGGTTATGATACTATTTGGGTAATAGTCGATCATCTCACCAAATCAGCACACTTTTTTCCAACGAGAGAAGATCATAAAAAGGAAAAGTTAGCACGTTTATACTTGAAGGAAGTCGTCTCCAGACATGGAATACCAGTCTCTATTATCTCTGATAGGGATGGCAGATTTGTTTCAAGGTTTTGGCAGACATTACAGCAAGCATTGGAAACTCGTCTAGACATGAGTACTGCCTATCATCTATAAACTGATGGACAGAGTGAAAGGATGATACAAATGCTTGAAGACATGCTACGAGCATGTGTTATTGATTTCGAAAACAGTTGGGATCGACACCTACCGTTAGCAGAATTTTCCTACAACAACAGCTACCATTCAAGCATTGATATGGCGCCATTTGAAGCACTTTATGGTAGAAAGTGCAGGTCTTCGATTTGTTGGAGTGAAGTGGGGGATAGACAGATTACGGGTTCGAAGATAGTACAAGAAACTATCGAGAAGATCATCTAAATTCAACAATGGTTGAAAACCGCCCAAAGTCGACAAAAGAGCTACGCTGACATTAAAAGAAAAGATATAGAATTTGAAATTGGAGAGATGGTCATGCTTAAAGTTGCACCTTGGAAAGGCGTTATTCGATTTGGTAAACGAGAGAAATTAAATCCAAGGTATATTGGACCATTCAAGATTATTGATCGTGTCGGACCAGTAGCTTATCAACTTGAGTTACCTCAACAACTCGTAGCTGTACATAACACTTTCCACGTCTCGAATTTGAAGAAATGTTTTGCTAAAGAAGATCTCACTATTCCGTTAGACGAAATCCAAATCAACGAAAAACTTCAATTCATCAAAGAACCCGTCGAAATAATGGATCGTGAGGTTAAAAGACTTAAGAAAAACAAGATACCATTTGTTAAGGTTCGGTGGAATTCTCGTAGAGGACCTGAATTCACCTGGGAGCATGAACAGCTTAAAATTTCGGGACGAAATTTATTTAACGGGTAGGTACTGTAGTGACCCGAACTTTTCCACGTTTATATATATTAAATGAAATTGACATTTACATGATTAAGTGTTTTCAACATGTTAATCAATCAAACTTGTTAAGACTTGATTAATTAAAATGAGTTTCATGTAAACAATTGACCACCCAAGTTGACCGGCGATTCACAAACGTTAAAAACTTGTAAAAACTACATGATGATATATATATATATAGATATATATATGGTTAACATGAGATTATGATAAGTAAGTATCTTACTAAGTGTATTAACAATGAGTGATATACATAAAAATGAGATTATTGAATTAAGAAACTCGAAATGATATATATAACGATTATCGTTATAACAACGTCTTACTAAATACATATGAATCATATTAAGATATAGATACACTATGTTTAACATGATAAAATTATAATTAAGTATATCATTAAGTATGTTAACAATGAACTACATATGTAAAAACAAGACTACTAACTTAAGGATTTTGAAACGAGACATATATGTAACGATTATCGTTATAACGACATTTTCATGTATATATATCATATTAAGATATATTCATACATCATAATATCATGATAATGTAATAATTTAACAACTCATTAGATATAATAAACAATGGGTTAACAACATTAAATGAGATCGTTAACTTAAAGGTTTCAAAACAACACTTACATGTAACGACTAACGATGACTTAACGACTCAGTTAAAATGTATATACATGTAGTGTATTAAGATGTATTTGTACACTTTTTAAAGACTTCAAGACACATATCAAAGTACTTCTACTTAACAAAAATGCTTACAATTACATCCTCATTCATTTTCATCAACAATTCTACTCGTATGCACCCGTATTCGTACTCGTACAATACACAGCTTCTAGATGTATATACTATTGGTATATACACTTCAATGATCAGCTCCTTAGCAGCCCATGTGAGTCATTAAACATGTGGGAACCATCATTTGGCAACTAGCATGAAATATCTCACAAAATTATAAAAAATATTATAAATCATTCATGAATTATTTACATGAAAACAAACTTACACATCCTTTATATCTAATCCATATACCAACGACCAAAAACACCTACAAACACTTTCATTCTTCAATTTTCTTTATCTAATTGATCTCTCTCAAGTTATATCTTCAAGTTCTAAGTGTTCTTCATAAATTATATAAGTTCTAGTTTCATAAAATCAAGAATACTCTCAAGTTTACAAGTCTACTTCCAAGCTTTCTAATCCATTTCAAGTGATCATCCAATCTCAAGAAATCTTTCTTATTTACAGTAAGATATCTTTCTAATTCAAGGTAATATTCATATTCAAACTTTGGTTCAATTTCTATAACTATAACAATCTTATTTCGAGTGATAATCTTACTTGAACTTGTTTTCGTGTCATGATTCTACTTCAAGAACTTTCAAAGCATCCATGAATCCTTTGAAGCTAGATCAATTTTTTTCACTTCCAGTAGGTTTACCTACTAAACTTGAGGTAGTAATGATATTCATAACATCATTCGATTCATATATATAAAACTATCTTATTCGATGATTTGAACATGTAATCACTAGAACATAGTTTAGTTAATTCTAAACTTGTTCGCAAATAAAGTTAATCCTTCTAAATTGACTTTTAACATCAACTAAACACATGTTCTATATCTATATGATATGCTAACTTAATGATTTAAAACCTGGAAACACGAAGAACACCGTAAAACCGGACATACGCCGTCGTAGTAACACCACGGGCTGTTTTGGGTTAGTTAATTAAAAACTATGATAAACTTTGATTTAAAAGTTGTTCTTCTGGGAAAATGATTTTTCTTATGAACATGAAACTATATCCAAAAATCATGGTTAAAATCAAAGTGGAAGTATGTTTTTCAAAATGGTCATCAAGACGTCGTTCTTTCGACTGAAATGACTACCTCTTACAATATTGACTTGTAACCTGTATTTCCGAATATAAACTTATACTTTTTATGTTTAGTTTCATAAATTTCAGTTCATTATGAAACTATAGCAACTTGAATCACTCAAAACGGATTTAAAACGAAGAAATTATGGGTAAAACAAGATTGGATAATTTTGCTTGTTGTAGCTACGTGAAATTTGTAACAAATCTATACAAATCATAACTTAAATAACTTATATTGTATTATACATGTATTCTAACATATATTATGTAATCTTGGGATACCATAGACACGAATACAATGTTTTGACATATCATATCGACCCATCTATATATATATTTCGGAACAACCATAGACACTCTATATGCAGTAATGTTTGAGTTAGCTATACGGGGTTGAGGTTGATTCCAAAATAATATATATACTTTGAGTTGTGATCGAGTCTGAGACTTGTAGATACTGGGTCGTGGATTGATTCGAGATAATATATATTGCTTTATTTCTGTACATCTAACTGTGGACAACTAGTTGTAGGTTACTAACGAGGACTGCTGACTTAACAAACTCAAACTATTAAAACGTAATAAAAATGTTGTAAATATATTTTGAACATACTTTGATATATATGTACATATTTTTTATAGGTTCGTGAATCGACCAGTGGCCAAGTCTTATTCCGACGAAGGAAAAATCTGCGAAAGTGAGTTATAGTCCCACTTTTAAATCTAATATTTTTGGGATGAGAATACATGCAATTTTATAAAGGTTTTACAAAATAGACACAAGTACTTGAAATTACATTCTATGTTGGATTATGTATACCGAATATCACCTTTTTAGCTTGGTAGCCTAAGAATTAGGGAACAGACACCCTAATTGACACGAATCCTAAAGGTAGATCTACGGGCACTAACTCCCCCATACTGGAAAATGGTATGCTTTAGTACTTCAAGTTATTAATACAGATGGATTTCTGTTTTGGGGATATTTTATATGCATTTTGTTAATGTCGGTTACCAGGTGTTCAACATATGAATGATTTTTATACAGATTGTATGTTATTGAAAGATGAAATCTTGTGGTCTATTATTACGATTTGATATATATAGGTTAAACCTATAACTCACCAACATTTTTGTTGACGTTTAAAGCATGTTTATTCTCAGGTGATTATTAAGAGCTTCCGCTGTTGCATGCTAAAATATGGACAAGATTTGGTGTCAGCATGCTTGTATAATATTGTTTAAAACTGCATTCGAGATTTACTTTGTTGTAACATATTAATATTGTAAACCAATATGTATTGGTAGTGTGTAAGTGTGATATTTTTAGATTATCAAATTCTTGATAATCTAGGTGGTGTCCTTTTAACCTTGTCAATAAAATAAAGGTTATAGTTTGTTTTAAAAACGAATGCAGTCTTTGGAAAACGTCTCATATAAAGGTCAAAACCTCGCAAGGAAATCAATTAATATGAAAGGTTTATAATCGATATGAACGGAACATTTTAACATAGAAGTCAAGCCAAGCACTGGGACCAGAGTTAATATTCCGTTAAAGGGATTTTTGACGGGGTGTTAAAATTACCGAGGGAAATTTTAGGGCCAGCTCGAATCCGTCTCAAATCCGTCGAAAAACGCGCGCAAATCCGTCGATAAATGTAATGACCTTCCCAAAATCCGTCGGTAAATATTAGCGAGGGCGATTTTAGGGTCCGCTCGAATCCGTTCGAAATCCGTCAGAAAACGCTTTTTGGGACGGATTTGGGACAAATTTTTCCGTCGCTAATTCCTGATTTTCTAGTAGTGAAAGGTTTTCTTCAAGATTTAGTGGACCCTGGTGAAATTCCTCCGATGACGGGTACTCTTGTTAGTAGTGAGTCGGCAAATGTGTTTACTTATATTTACAAGTCGAGGAAAGGAAAAGGGGTCCGGATCAATAAAAGGGGTCTGGATCAATAAGGAAGAAGGGATTACTAATCGTCCGGATTTAAGGAACGGTAATGATACTCCCAAAGCCCTTTAGTTTAGACCCAGGATTGTTTGTTGCTTTAGTTGTGAATCGTCGATTTTTGTTAATTCGTCTAGGTTTTAGTCTTTTGTTTTGTTTGCTTTATTTTTGTCTTGGCATGCACGCCGATTGAGGCTCGATTTGAGTTAGTTTTCCTTATGGTATTATAATTTTCTCTCTAATTTCGACCCTTAAAATGGTTGGTGGTTTGTAATCGATTTTGGGATCCTTCATTATTCGATGAAGTTATCTCTCATTGCGGAAATAATAGACTTGAGCTCAATTCAACCTCAAAAGTTAATTCAATGGGATGAGGAACACGAGCTATTATAAGCACCACAATATTTTGGTTCCTAACCGATATGAGATGAGAATGACATTACTCAACACTCATTTTAATACTATTCATTAATTCATTATATATATATATATATATATATATATATATATATATATATATATATATATATATATATATATATTCATTTGGAAAATCAATGAACAGTAAAATTCAATTGATTTTCAATTTTGAAAATCGACTTTTTTTAAAACGTTATATACCAAAACGTATTAAATATTTATCAAGTGTAAGAGTAGATCGGTGGTTATATGTGCCTGCTAATTTCCAAAGGGTCACAAGTTCGATTCTTTGATGCATCCCCCATTTTTATAAATTTTTCTTCCTTTAATACTTTTTAGTTTTTACCCATATTATCCCTCTTTTTTCTTTAAACATCCTTTAATGTTTTTTATTTTTAATTAAGTCCTTCCACTTTCTCTTTTATTTTTAAATCCTTTTATAATCTAACTTCCCAACAATATTTATATGATTTCTTTATATTTTCTTAATCACTTTTTATGAATATATTTTATTTAAAATCTTTTTTTTTACTTTTTCTTTACAATTTTTTCCTACTCTCACACTTTACTACGGTATTAAATAACAAGAATATTTAAATTATGTTGATTTTAATTATTAATGTTAAACATATTTTCTTTTTGATTTTGTTAGGATTATTAACGTTTTAGTATTTAATATAAAACCTAAGTTATGTACAACAAAAAACTGACGAACTATGTTATATATAAAAAATAAAGGGTCCGTCGCCGCAGCGCGCGGCTGACCCTAAAACTTGTTTTAGTCAAAAGACAAAAAAATTAATCTAATTTTAATATGATGCAAAGTAAATAGACTAAATTGAATGGGTGAATGTACTTTGTATTACATGACGATGACAACTAAGATTCTCGAACCGTAGGACTGCGACGATGACGTCAAAATTAGCCATGTCAACCAAGTCACAAGACAACGGAAGAAATACCTTAAACAGGTTATCATACCCTAAGACCACTCCCTATGGTTCCATTATCCGTCATTACCCGCTCATTACCCATAGTTACCCGTAATGAACCATATTTACAGCTTAGTTACCCGCATTAGTTACCCGCACTCACCATGGATTTAACGGATGTGTTTAGTTAGTTATAGAATTGTGGGTCCCAGTGGTTTTTTATTGTTGGAGTTGATGCTTTATTGCTTGTACGTTGTATATTAAGAGGAGTATTGTTTTAGCCATGATAGAGAGTGTTTAGTTATGAGTTAATTATAGGATATTGGTGTTGATGTGGCGTTGATGTAGAAGGTTAAGAGGATGAATAGTTTAGTTACGATAGGGAGTGGCCTAATAAAAAAAATATAGATAACTGTTGGTATACGGTTGTCAATTTATACCCATTAAATTAATGGACGTTTGAACTTTGAAATATTGTTGATTCTTGATCGAGCTTTTCAAGTTGACAAGAAGTTGTCGTTTTATATCAAACTTACTATTATGGATGGAAGGTTTGATCAACAACCGTATAAATTGTCAATTCATTTGGTGTATCCTTGTTGTTTAGTACGGATTGAATGAAGGGAGACGTTGTTTAGAGAATTATTTAAGGGAGACGTTTGTTAAAATACAATGCAAATTTAAAATAATATGGAATTAGTATATGTATATAGGTAATATATCTAGATATTAATACGTATATGAAAAATATCTAGATATTAAAATGTAAAGAAAAATCTAGATATTTATGTGTGTAAGAAATATCTAGATATTTATATGTATAAAAATATCTAGATATTTATATATATCCATGGAAATATCTAGTTTCTAGAAACTTCCATGGAGTAGTATAAATAGATGTGAGGATTTCATTTGTAGAGTGTGAGATTTGTGAGGAAGTAAGAAGAGTTGTGTTAGAGAAGAGAAAACTTATAAGTAATATTGTAATTGTATTTTGTATTAATAAAAGTGTTCTTTGTTAAGTTTCCCCGTTAAGCCTTAATTTGTGTTTAAGTTCTTAGTGCACTTGTGTTATTTTTATTATATGGTCGGCTCTACCGCCTAAGTGATATATGGTCGGTTATACCGCCTGAATGATATATGGTCGACATTATCGCCTAAGTAATATTGTGCACTAAGGATTCTAAAATTAAAGGCTAACCAACATCAAAGTGTTGGTGTAGTAAGAGTAGTATAACCTAGGTCCTCTATAGTGGGTGTGTTGGGCTCGTCGAAGCTTTCAACAATTGGTATCAGAGCGGGTCGTTCGGGAACATTGCTAGTGGAGGTACTCATTGGTAAACGTTGGACGTTTACATCGTCTTGTTAACACCAAGGCCCTAAGGGAGATTCTGTCAGAGCACGGTTAGGAACTGTGAAAGCTCATCGGTCAGGGAAAAGCTTATTGGACGTTAGACGTCATAATGGCAGATCTTGCAAGTACGAGCAGTGGTATCAAGAGTCTCAATAACCACAACTATGGTTATTGGCGGACTTGTATAGAATCCATCTACAAGGACGGGATTTATGGGAAATAGTTGCTGGCAGTGACACAACGCCTCCACCGAAAGAAAATGTCGAAGCCTTGAGAAAATGGAACATCAAGGCCGGGAAGGCTTTATTTATATTGAAGAATAAAATCGAGGAGGATCTATTGGAGCACATCCGTGACGAGAAAACACCAAAGGCAGCTTGGGAAACTTTTGAAAAATTGTTTTCAAAGAAGAATGAAGCACGCCTACAGCTCTTGGAAAATGAGCTCGCAGGTATCTCACAAGGAAGTCTATCCATTTCTCAGTATTTCACCAAGGTGAAATCTATTTGTCGTGAGATATCTCAACTTGCTCCTGAAGAGAAAGTGAGTGATGCAAGGATGAAGAGAATTATCATACATGCCTTAAGATCCGAGTATAATGGATTTATAACCGCTGTGAGAGGATGGCCTACTCAACCATCATTAATAGAGCTGGAGAATTTATTGGCTAACCAAGAGGCATTAGCCAAGCAGATGAATGAAGTAACCTTAAAAGACGGAGAAGATGCACTTTTCACCAATAAGAAGAAAGCAACATCTCGAAGACAAGAGGCGATGAAAGAAAGTAAGACATATGGGTGGAAGGGTCACCCAAAATCAAAAGGTAATGCTTCAGGGGGAGCTTAACAAGGAAGAAGAGATCATCGCCAACAATACGGGGAAAATGATAAGAGAAAGAATGGTGAATGCTTCAATTGTGGCAAGAAGGGTCATTTTGCTCGAGATTGTAGATTCCCCAGAAGGCGAACTTTCGAAGGAAATGTGGCCGCCGCAAGAGATGAGAAGAAAGAGGTCACATTCGAAGCATCCATTAATGAGGAAACTTGGGATGCAGAAGCAGGACTCTCCGTTGAAGCTGACATGGATGATCAAGCTCTTACAAAAACTTTAAAGTCAAAAATAAACTACAAAGATGATTGGATCATCGATTCTGGGTGCTCAAATCATATGACCAACGATGGGACGAAGCTATAAGAAATGGAGGATTACAAAGGAAAGAGAGTCGTGTTGACAGCCGACAATTCAAGGTTATCTATTTCTCACATTGGAAAGACAATAATTTCAAATGAAGGCGGCTCTCATAAGCTCCAACTCGAGAAGGTGTATCTTGTCCCTGGCCTAAAGAAGAATTTACTATCAGTACCACAATTAACAGCAGAAGGGAACTATGTGCTCTTTGGACCAGAAGATGTGTCCATATTCAAGAGAGTGAAGGTGGTTGGAAATCCAATTATGCAAGGAAGAAGAATAGAGTCGGTCTATGTACTATCTGCTGAAACAGCATATGTGGATAAGACTCGAAAAATGAGACGGCTGATCTTTGGCATGAACGTCTTGGGCATGTGGGCTACAACAAGTTAAAGGAGATGATGGTGAAACGCATAGTAAATGGGCTTCCTCAAATTGATATCCGAACAGATACAATATGTGCTGGATGTCAATTTGGCAAAGCTCACCAATTGCCATTCAAGGAGTCAGCGCATCAGTCCAAGACACCACTAGAGCTCATACACTCAGATGTCTTCAGCCCAGTGAAACAAACATCACTTGGAGGCATGAAGTATATGGTGACATTCATTGATGACTTCTCAAGGTATGTGTAGGTTTACTTCATGAAAGAAAAGTCGGAGACTTTTCTGAAATTTGAAGAGTTCAAGAATAAGGTAGAAAGTGAGCTCGATTATAAGATTCGATGCTTACGCACAGATAATGGAGGAGAATATTTATCAACCGAGTTCAATATCTATCTTGAGAAGCACAAGATTAGAAGACAATTAACTTGTCCCAATACTCCACAACAGAATGGAGTCGCAGAATGCAAGAATTGTCACCTTGCCGAAACTTGTAGAAGTATGCTTCATGGTAAGAATGTGCCAGGAAGATTTTGGGCTGAATGTATGAGAACGGCATCATATGTGATAAATAGGCTTCCACAAATAAAGTTGGGGCATATTTCACCGTATGAAATATTATGGAAGATCAAGCCAACCGTCAACCATCTCAAGGTTTTTAGATGTGTATGCTTCGTCTTTGTGCTAGATCATCTAAGAAGCAAATTTGATAAAAAGGCAATTCGGTGCATTTTTCGGTTATGATGAATCAAGAAAAGGATGGAGATGTTGTGATCCAAATACCGTAAAGTGTCATACTTCAAGAAATATGGTATTTGATAAAGCTTCTTCATGGTGGTCACCTCAAAAGATAGAACTTTCAGAATCTCATGGATTGGAAGAAGGTCCAGAAGAAAAAGAAGAGCCTAAAGAGCAGATATTGGATCCAATAAAAGAAGGAGAAGGGTCGTACTCTAAGGAAAAGAGTCCATGGAAAACTGTGTACATCAATCTATATTCGAGGAGGTTCGTCCAAGCCAAAAGGAAGTCGAGGAACATGCACAAGAATTAAGGAGATCAACAAGGCCGAGACAACCTAATCCAAGGTATGCCAATGCTGCTCATGTGGATGAATCAATACCTATTGAGCCTTCTACTTATGAAGAAGCAGCACAAAGTCGAGAGTGGCAGAAAGTGATGGAAGAAGAAATTAATGCACTAAAAGAAAAACAGACATGCAGTTTAGTTCCAAAGCCAAAAGATGTAAAACCAATATCTTGTAAATGGGTTTACAAGGTGAAGACTCGATCAGATGGCTCCATTGAAAGGTATAAAGCTCGACTTATTGCTAGAGGTTTTTCTCAACAATATGGGCTGGATTATGAAGAAACGTTTAGTCCAGTGGCGAAGATCACAACAATTCGAGCTCTACTAGCTTTAGCCGCTAGTAAATCTTGGAAGCTGTGGCAGATGGATGTCAAGAACGCTTTCTTACATGGAGAACTTGACAAAGACATTTATATGGAGCAACCAAGAGGCTTTGAGAACATGTTCCATCCTGACCATGTCTGCAAATTAAAGAAAGCAATATACGGCTTGAAGCAGGCTCCAAGAGCTTGGTACGGGAAAATTGGTGAGTTCTTGGTACAAAGTGGTTTCACAGTTGCTCCTTCAGATTCTAATTTATTTGTGAAACAAGATCAAGGAAAACTAGCCATAGTGCTAGTATATGTGGATGACTAAATAATCACAGGAGATCACTATAAGGAGATCCAAAGAACAAGAGAGAATCTGTCTATCAGATTTCATATGAAGGAGCTTGGGGAATTCAAACATTTTCTTGGACTCGAAATAGAGCAGAAAAGAGAAGGATTATTTCTGGGACAACAGAAATAGGCGCGAGATCTTTCACAAAAGTACGGAATGCTTAATTGCAAACCTATCTCAATTCCGATGGATCCGAATACAAAACTACGAGCAGATGAAGGAAAAAGTCTTCAAGATGTTACCATGTATCGAAAGATGGTCGAAAGTCTTATTTATCTCACACTAAGCCGGCCAGACATATCTTATGCAGTTGGAGTGGTTAGTCGATACATGAGCAATCCGAAGAAGCATCACCTTAATGTTGTACGACGCATCTTAAGGTATGTTAAAGGCACTATTAACTTTGGCATTTTGTACAAGAAAACAAAATAATGTCAGGTGACTGGATATTGTGACGCTGATTACACTGGAGACTATGATACACGACGATCAACAACTGGATACATGTTTAGTCTTGGATCGGGAGTAATATCAAGGTGCAGCAAGAGACAACCAACTGTATCCTTATCAAGCACCGAAGCAGAATATCGATCGGCAGCATCAGCAACACAAGAAATTACTTGGTTGAGGAAGCTAATGGAAGATCTTCATCAATCAACAGATTATCAAGTAAAGCTTTTCTGCGATAATTTATCAGCTATACGTCTAGCAGAAAATCCAGTCTTCCATGCAAGACCAAAACATATAGAAGTGCACTATCACTATGTTCGCGAGAAGGTCCTTGAAGGAGAGATCAATATGATGCCAACAAAGACAGATGAACAGGTTGCATATATATTGTGACGACCCGAAAATTTCCGAACAAATTTAAACTTTATCTTTATATCATTAGATAAATATTTCAAACATATATATTACGTACAAATTTATGATTCTAAATAAAAACATATATATATATATATTTTAACTTAGTCATAAAACGTCCTGATTTAAAATAATATATTTTGACAAACAACGAGTCACTGATTTATAGAAGCAAATGACCACAACGCTCAATTTTGTAAGTTACATTTATTATAAGGTAATTTTTTTGATAAGTATGTCAAATTATTGATAAGGGTACACGTCGCATAACGTAAAAGGCTAGTTTTCTAAACGTACGAAAGTGCGTTCGAAAAACCGAAAGTGGTACATGAGTCGAGTGACAACATACGAGTCATTTGAACAAAAATTACATTTTTATTACGCACGTAAATATAATATAATATTTAATTAATTCTAAAGATTAAATATATTATATATTAAATAATATATAAACATATCTATCATATGTAACAATTGAGTGTCGACTGAAGAGTTAATGCGATGCAGCTGTATAAACCACTCCATGCGATTGCATGGGAGATGGTCTTCAAGGCCATGCAATCGCATGGCAAGCTTGGACCAAACATTTCTATATAAAGTTGCTCGATTTCGGTTTACAGCACACATACTGATCTATATCTACCTCTGCTCTCTCTATATCATTATATAATAAAATTATTATTATTATTATTATTATTATTATTATTATTATTATTATTATTATTATTATTATTATTATTATTATTATTATTGTTGTTAGGAGTATTAGGTATTAATATTATTAGTATTATTTACATAAAATACTACGACGAAGTCATGAGCGGGTTATTTCAAAAACGGATTTTTCGAGTAGGATAGGTGATAATGCTAAAAACGAACATATATTTCATAGCATTATCCCTCAAGAAAGACAAGCTTTTAGTTGCAACTGTTCTATTTACAAGTGATATTCGTTTAAATAATAAAAGGTGAAGACAAAAGACAGATTCGACGAATTGAAGACGCAAAAGACCAAAAAGCTCAAAAGTACAAAAGACAATCAAAGAGGTTCCAATTATTGATAAGAAACGTCTCAAAATTACAAGAGTACAAGATTCAAAACGCAAAGTACAAGATATTAAATTGTACGCAAGGACGTTCGAAAATCCGGAACCAGGACCAGAGTCAACTCTCAACGCTCGACGCAACGGACTAAAAATTACAAGTCAACTATGCACATGAATATAATATAATATATAATTAATTCTTAAAATTAATATATAGTTTATATTATATTATAAAACCGTCGGCATAAAAAAACAAAGACTTTGGAGCCTCCCCAGCTGGCCATGTGATCGCATGGCCTTGAAGGGCAAAGCCCATGCGATCGCATGAGCCCTTTTTCCAGGCCTGTCCTATAAAGTTCGCGAGTTTTGGACGCAAAAACACATCTTTTTCTTCTCCTCATTCATACGTAGTATATATTTACATTTATATTTATATTTTAATTTTAATTTTAATTCTAATAATAAGGGTATGTTAGCGAATGTTGTAAGGGTGTAAGTTGAAATTCTGTCCGTGTAACGCTACGCTATTTTTAATCATTGTAAGTTATGTTCAACCTTTTTACATTAATGTCTCGTAGCTAAGTTATTATTATGCTTATTTAAAACGAAGTAATCATGATGTTGGGCTAATTACTAAAATTGGGTAATTGGGCTTTGTACCATAATTGGGGTTTGGACAAAAGAACGACACTTGTGGAAATTAGACTATGGGCTATTAATGGGCTTTATATTTGTTTAAATAAATGATAGTTTGTTAATTTTAATATAAAGATTCACAATTGGACATCCCTATAAATAACCATATACACTCGATCGGATACGATGGGCAGGGTATTTATATGTACGAATAATCGTTCATTTAACCGGACACGGGAATGGATTAATAGCCACTAGAATTATTAAAACAGGGGTGAAATTATGTACAAGGACACTTGGCATAATTGATAACAAAGTATTAAAACCTTGGGTTACACTCAGTCGACATCCTGGTGTAATTATTAAACAAAGTATTAAAATCTTGTTACAGTTTAAGTCCCCAATTAGTTGGAATATTTAACTTCGGGTATAAGGATAATTTGACGAGGACACTCGCACTTTATATTTATGACTGATGGACTGTTATGGACAAAAACCAGACGGACATATTAAATAATCCAGGACAAAGGACAATTAACCCATGGGCATAAAACTAAAATCAACACGTCAAACATCATGATTACGGAAGTTTAAATAAGCATAATTCTTTTATTTCATATTTAATTTCCTTTATTTTATATTTAATTGCACTTCTAATTATCGCACTTTTATTTTTTGTTATTGTATTTAATTGTACTTTTAATTATCGTACTTTTTAATTATCGCAAGTTTATTTTATCGCACTTTTATTTATCGCAATTTCATTATCGTTATTTACTTTACGCTTTAAATTAAGTCTTTTATTTATTTAATATTTTACATTTGGTTTTAACTGCGACTAAAGTTTTAAAATTGACAAACCGGTCATTAAACGGTAAAAACCCCCCTTTTAAAATAATAATATTACTTATATATATATATTCGTATTTTTATAAATTAAACTAATATAGCGTTAAGCTTTGATTAAAAGATTCCCTGTGGAACGAACAGGACTTACGAAAAACTACACTACTTTACGATTAGGTACACTGCCTATAAGTGTTGTAGCAAGGTTTAAGTATATCCATTCAATAAATAAATAAATATCTTGTGTAAAATTGTATCGTATTTAATAGTATTTCCTTGTAAAATTTAATTGTATTATATACCCCTTAGCTTTAACTATCAAGTATTTTTGACGCCGCTGCCGGGGAACTTTCTTGCTTAAAAGCCGGAAGCGCAACGCTAAAAAGAAAAAAACAAAAAGATTTTTATTTTTAGTTTACTTTTATTAAAATACGCTTTTGTAAAAAAATACGTTTTAATATATTCGAAAATATAAAAAGAAAACAAAAATATAAATATTTTTAAGAGTTTGTTAAATATTTAAGTTCTATAAAAGTTTCTTTATCTTTATTTTATAAAAATATAAGTTTTATTTAATTTATATAAATATATTACATAAATATATAAAACAGAAAATTCAAAACAGAAAAAAAAAATATAAAAACACTCGGGCCTGCTACTGTAGCAGCCCGTAACCTGGCCCAAAACCTCAGCTCATGCGATCGCATGAGCCCGAAGGCATAAACTCATGCGATCGCATGAGTGTGTCTGACACGCCAACTACAACCCTAATTCAGCATTTATTACGGGGTTTATTTATTATTATTAATTTAAAACCCTAATTAGGTTATTATTATTATAATATTTAGTTTTAATTTTATTATTTTGTATTATTTAGTTTAATTAGTTTAATTAAATTTTAAAATTAATAGTTTTATAAAATAAATAATATAAAAATAATATTTTTATAAAAATTGTAATTTTTACAACTTTTAGTATATTTTTATATTTTGTCCCTTTTTAATTGTTTTAGCGTAACTTTTGTATTTTTTCGCTCGTATTTAGTTTTAAGACATAGTTTTTGCCATAGTTATTTTTATTTCTAGATTTGTAGGCTCTGCCGTAAAATCTCTTAAGTGCTTTTTCTTTAGACTAAGATATAGGTGCTTTAGAATTCTGCGACGCCTTTTTAAGTTTTAGTTCCTTTTTAAGATATTGCCATTTGGGATATAGTTTTACTTGTAAGCTTTAATATTTTTAGACGCCTTTTACCTATGTATCAATTATCATTCCAATTAGTAATCTCAATTTGCGATTATAATTTTAAGTTAGTGATAGTAATAAGGTTGGGTTAGTCGAGTTTTTTTTTTTTTAAGTTTTATAGTCATTTTTTTTTCTTTCTTATTTTTCGACGTCTTTTATTTTTCGATCTTTTCTTTTTCGACCTTTTTCGACGCGCTCTTTTTCTTTCTTATTTCTCGCCATTCTAGTTTTAGGACATAGATTTTTTTTCTACTTCTTATCTATACTTCTTAAAATTACGAAAATTTATTTTAAGTGGTTAAATTGATAGACATCAAAATTTTCTGGTTCGTAGTAATAGTTGGATTTGTACGTGGACCGGGTTATTGGAGCCAAACAATCCTCAATTATATTGAGACCAAACGAATCCTGCCCCTCTGCTGCATCTTTTGGCTATTCGAAACGTGGGCAAAATCAGAAAAGTCTATTAATTGGATAACTTATATAATTTTTTCTTTCCTTTTAAAAACTAATAGGATATTCAGTGAATGCACCGAGCAAGACGTTCACCACCTTTTGTACGTTCACCACCTTTTGTACGTTCACCACCTGTAACTCGATCAAGACATCTAGCAAATATTACCGCCGTTGATTTTTCTTTAGAATCGTCATCCAGTCGACCAAGTACTCCAATTCAAATTTCCAATAATCCATTTTTTGAACCCGACCTCACAATTGAGAATCCGGAGAATATTCAGGGACGATTCATAGATCCTGAACCATTAAATTTTCCTCCGGAACCACCAATCATTCAAACAGAGATTGTTGAGTAACGAACCATTAAATCAGAATCCTCTAGTGATTCCGATTCAACAAATTCAATTATGGAGAATCTGGAACCTTTAAGTATGGAAGACCGAATGAGAGCTAAACGCACTGGCCAAGGTCACGCAATTACTCATCCAGACATTAATGCGCCAGATTATGAAATCAAAGGACAAATTCTACACATGGTGACTAATCAATGCCAATTTAGTGGTGCGCCGAAGGAAGATCCAAATGAACATCTTTGTACCTTTAATAGGATCTGCACTCTATTTAAAATCCGAGAAGTGGAGGATGAACAGATATATCTCATGTTATTTCCCTGGACTTTAAAGGGAGAAGCCAAAGATTGGTTGGAATCGTTACCTGAAGGGGCGATCGATACATGGGACGTTTTAGTTGAAAAATTTCTTAAACAATTCTTTCCGGCATCTAAAGCCGTAAGACTTCAAGGAGAAATTGTAACGTTCACACAGAAACCGAATGAAACTCTATATGAGGCGTGGACAAGATTTGGAAAGTTATTAAGAGGATGTCCGCAACATGGTTTAGACACCTGTCAAATAGTACAAATATTCTACCAAGGATGCGACATCACTACAAGAAAAGACATAGACATAGCAGCTGGTGGTTCTATTATGAAGAAAACCGAAACTGATGCTTATAAAATTATTGATAACACTGCTTCCCACTCACATGAGTGGCACCAAGAAAAAGATATCGTTAGATCATCTAAAGCAGCTAGAGCCGATTCTAGCCAAGACTTAGATTCCATTTATGCAAAGATAGATGCTGTGGAGAGATGAATGGAAAAGATGACTAAAGATATCCACTCAATACGAATTAGTTGTGAGCAGTGTAGAGGACTACATTTGACAAAAGATTGTCTCAGTATTGAATTAACAATGGAACAAAGAGAGAATGTTTCATATCTAAACCAAAGGCCTGGAAATAATTATCAGAATAATTATCAACCGCCAAGACCGATCTACAATCAAAACGAGAATTATAATCGAAATATTCCATACAACAACCAACAAGGTCCAAGCAATCAACAAGTATCTAACAATAATTACAACCAGCAAAGACCTAATTTTCAAAACAAACCACCACAACCCGATGATAAAAAGCCGAATTTAGAAGATATGATGACGAAGCTAGTTGAAACTCAAACACAGTTTTTCACATCTCAAAAACAAACTAATGAACAAAATGCTCAAGCATTTAGAAATCAACAAGCTTCTATTCAAAACTTGGAACAAGAAGTAAGTAACCTAGCAAGGTTAATAGGTGAAAGAAAATCGGGAAGTCTACCAAGTGATACAAATGCAAACCCCCGGAATGAAACAGCTAAAGCCATTACCACAAGAAGTGGTACAACACTTAAACCACCTGAAATACCTGTAACTTCTGATGAAGCTATTCCTACTCCACAAGAACCACAACCTGATCAAGATAAGGAAAAAGAACCGGTAGTTGAAAAGGTTAATGAAGATAACACAGTTAAGGCCAAACCTTATGTTAAACCATACCAACCACCACTTCCTTACCCGAGTAAAATGAAAAAAGAGAAACTTGAAGCCGAGCAATCCAAATTCTTGGATATGTTTAAACAGATAAATGTAAATCTTCCTTTTATTGATGTGATTTCAGGAATGCCTAGATATGCTAAATTCTTGAAAGATCTAATCTCAAATAGAAAGAAAATGGAAGAACTCTCGGCTGTTACTATGAATGCTAATTGTTCAGCAGTGCTGTTGAATAAGATACCAGAAAAACTATCTGATCCAGGAAGTTTCAAAATTCCATATTTTCTGGGTAGTCTTAGTTCAATAGAAGCATTGGCAGACTTAGGTGCTAGTATAAATTTAATGCCGTATTCACTATACACTAAACTAGACCTTGGAGAATTGAAACCAACCAGAATAAGTATACAACTAGCCGATCGATCAATAAAATATCCTAGAGGGATAATGGAGAACATGCTAGTTAAAGTTGGTACTTTAGTATTTTCAGTAGATTTTGTTGTTCTGGACATGGAAGAAGATTCTCAAGTTCCTCTCATATTAGGAAGACCATTCTTAAACACGGCTAAAGCAATGATAGACGTGTTCGGTAAAAAACTGACCCTAAGTATAGAGGACGAGAGTGTTACCTTTTCAGTTGATAGAGCAACGCAACAACTGCAATCTGCAGATGATACATGTTATTATATTCAAACTATAGATTCACATGCAGAATTGTTGGAAGAATTTCCAGAATTACAAGGAACGGTAGAATGTTCTTTAGGAGAAGGAACTGAACAAATTGATGAAGCTGAAATGTTAGCTACACTTATAGCTAATGGATATGAACCAACAACAGAGGAAATTCAAATGCTAAAAGAAGAAGACAGATATCGATATAAATCATCGATAGAAGAACCTCCGAAATTAGAGTTAAAGCCACTTCCAAACCATTTGGAATACGCTTATTTACATGGTGAATCTGAATTACCTGTAATAATATCGTCTTCTCTTACTAAAAATGAGAAATCACAACGCATTTCTGTGTTGAAAGCTCATAAACCAGCCATTGCATGGAAGATTCATGATATTAAAGGAATAAGTCCTTCGTATTGCACACATAAAATCCTTATGGAAGAAGGTCATAAAACGTATGTGCAACGCCAACGAAGACTAAATCCGAATATGCAAGATGTAGTTAAAAAAGAAATTATTAAACTGCTAGACGCAGGTCTAATTTATCCAATTTCTGATAGTCTATGGGTAAGCCCAGTTCAATGCGTGCCTAAGAAGGGTGGCATGACTGTCATTACAAATGAAAAAAATGAGCTTATTCCTACTAGGACTGTAACAGGATGGCGTGTATGTATTGATTATAGAAAATTAAATGACGCCACCAGAAAAGATCACTTTCCCTTACCTTTTATTGATCAAATGTTGGAAAGATTAGCCGGAAATAGTTACTATTGTTTTCTTGATGGTTTTTTCGGATATTTTCAAATTCCAATAACACCCGAGGACCAAGAGAAAACCACGTTCACGTGCCCTTATGGTACTTTTGCTTACAAACGCATGCCATTTGGACTTTGCAACGCCCCTGCAACCTTTCAAAGGTGCATGATGGCGATTTTTCACGACATGATAGAAGAATGCATGGAAGTTTTCATGGATGACTTTTCAGTCTTCGGTGATACATTTGAATCATGTCTAGCTAATCTTGAACGAATGTTGATTAGATGCGAACAATCAAATCTAGTACTTAATTGGGAGAAATGCCATTTCATGGTTAAAGAAGGCATCGTTCTTGGTCATAAAATTTCAAAGGAAGGAATTGAAGTGGATAGAGCTAAAGTAGATGTAATTGCTAAACTTCCACATCCCACCAATGTTAGAGGAGTTAGGAGTTTTCTAGGGCATGCCGGTTTTTACTGACGTTTCATAAAAGATTTTTCTAAAATTGCCACTCCTATGAATAAACTCCTAGAAAAGGATGCTCCATTCATCTTTTCAGATGAATGTATCAAATCTTTTAATATTCTTAAAGAGAAACTCACTAATGCGCTGACCATGATAACACCAAATTGGAATCTATCGTTTGAACTAATGTGCGATGCAAGTGATTTTGCAATGGGAGCCGTTTTAGGACAAAGGATTGAAAAACGATTTCAACCTATATATTATGCTAGTAAGACGTTACAAGGAGCACAAACGAACTATACAACTACTGAAAAAGAACTCCTTGCTATTGTCTTTGCTTTTGACAAATTTCGTTCATATCTCGTTCTAACAAAAACGGTGGTCTATACCGACCATTCTGCTCTTAGATACCTATTTTCGAAACAAGATGCCAAACCAAGATTAATCAGTTGGATCTTACTCTTACAAAAGTTTGATATTGAAATCCGAGATAAAAAAGGAGCAGAAAATCTCGCCGCTGATCATCTTTCTCGTCTTAAAAATCCCGAATTAGAAGTTCTAAATGAATCGGCCATACAAGACAACTTTCCTGATGAATATCTATTGAAGATAGATTATAATGAAATACCATGATTTACAGACTATGCAAACTACTTAGTATGTGGATTCCTTGAAAAAGGATTATCGTACCAAAAACGAAAGAAATTCTTCAGTGATATAAAACACTATTTCTGGGAAGATCCACATTTGTTTAAAAGTTGTCCAGATGGAATAATACGCCGATGTGTATTTGGAGATGAAGCTAGTAAAATTTTAAACCATTGTCACACAGGACCAACAGGAGGGCATTACGGGCCTCAACTAACAGCAAGAAAAGTTTATGATGCTGGATTCTATTGGCCTACAATTTACAAAGACGCTCACCTTCTTTGCAAATCCTGTGATGCTTGTCAAAGGGCCGAAAAAATAAGTCAACGTGATGAAATGCCACAAAATGTCATTCAAGTATGTGAAGTATTTGACATTTGGGGTATTGACTTTATGGGTCCATTTCCAAAATCTAATAATAATCACTATATTCTCGTAGCCATTGATTATGTATCTAAATGGACGGAAGCACAAGCTCTCCCAACTAACGATGCACGAGTTGTAGTCAACTTTTTAAAACGTCTTTTTGCAAGGTTTGGAACACCGAAAGCTTTAATAAGTGATCGGGGTACTCATTTCTGTAATAATCAACTTGAGAAAGTTCTCAAAAGATATGGAGTAACTCATAAAATCTCCACCGCATATCATCCACAAACAAGTGGACAAGTTGAAAATACCAACCGAGCTTTAAAACGTATTCTAGAGAAAATCGTAGGATCAAATCCGAAGGAATGGTCCATTAAATTGGAGGGTGCACTCTGGGCTTTTAGAACAGCCTACAAAACTCCAATTGGAACCACACCTTTTAGACTCGTTTATGGAAAAGCATGTCATCTTCCAGTAGAAATTGAACACAAAGCATTTTGGGCTTTGAAGACATGTAATCTGAATTTACATGAAGCTGGATGTCTACGATTAAGTCAACTAAACGAATTAGAAGAATTAAGACATGAAGCATACGAAAATTCGTTAATCTTTAAAGAAAGAATGAAGAAATGGCATGATAAAAGAATCAGAAGTTCAAAAGAATTTAAAGAAGGAGACAGAGTTCTTCTTTTCAATTCACGATTCAAGCTATTTCCAGGAAAATTGAAATCAAGATGGTCTGGACCATTCATAGTCAAAAGAGTTTTCTCATACGGAACGATAGAATTAATAAATTCAAATGGAATTGAATTTAAAGTTAATGGTCACAGAGTTAAACATTACATAGATAATCCGATGGAAGTCGACAACGAAGTTAATCACAATTTCGATACCACAGCTAACTAAGTGTGGGGAGAATCAAGTCTTTAAAGGATAATATGTATTTCTGTTAGAGTTAGATTTTCTATTTTCGTGTAGTTCTCGAAAATGGAACCCGAATGGTCTTTCCCTAGCAGACCCTAAAGAACTAGTCTTCTCCCCCCATTCTGAATTTTTATTTTTTTAGGTTTTTATAAAATGAAGACTTCCTGTGAACTAAACCATGGTCTAATGCTACACGCTTTGATCACTAAACGTAATAATGACACACTTCCGAGTGAAATAGTATCAGTAATCAGAGAAAGATTGGACGGAGTAAGAAAAGAATCCAGATGCGAAGATAATAAGTTACAATTTGGTAAAGGAAAATCAAAATCCGCAGCGAAAAGAAGAGCACGACACCTAGAAAGATGTCACAAATGCGGAAAATGGTCACATGGAGGTAAATGTTCAAATAATCAAACCTATTCAAATACCGAATTTGTTACTTTATGCAGAGACGGACCGTTCATATGTTTAGAAGAAAAAACACTGAATGCTTGAGGTTACGCCTATGTAGCTATGGAAAACCAATTAAACCGACTATCTTATGAATGGGATAGATCATATAACTAAGAATACTATCTCACAGGTAAGTCTGTACAGTTTTTAATTTTTTTTTATTTTTATTTTTAACCTTTTGATAATAAACGCTAAATTGTTCGCTATAAAGTATTAAATTGGTATTGAATAAAATTAGGTTTGGCGACCGAAATTATTGATATCATACAAAAATTTATTACATCACTGCGAAATTTAACGTTTATTCTTAAGGTATAAAATTCTTTAATCAATCAACCCAAAATATTTGAAAAAATTCGTCATGAGTTAAATTAGGTCATGAAACCGAAATTACTTTACCGAAAAGAGGGGCGTATATTTTTGATAATATTTGATTGATTAAAGTGGGATAAAAGCCAAAAAAAATTTTAATTTTATTTTTTACCATGTTTTTAAAATTAATATATAAATATTAAATTAATATTTTAAACTTTGTAAAATCAATATATTTAAGTTTGTAAATATTTGAAAAATTAATCTTTTTAATATAAGTTTGTATGTATAAAAACAAAAATATAATATAAGTTTGGTGTGAATTAATAATATGAATTTTTAATTAAGTTTGGTGTGAATTTTTAATTTTTAAAAAAATGTGAATTTTTAATTTTATGCATATTTTAAATTTAAGTTGTGTGAATTTAAAAACAAAAATTTACTTTATTTCGCTAAGTTAAAAATATGATTTTTAAAATTCGTCGTGAGTTGAAGACTAGGTCGTTGAACCGAAATTGCTTTACCCGAGGAAGGGACGAGAACTTTTATTATCATTATTTTTAATCTTATTGAATTAAAGTATGCCAAAAACATTAAAAAAAAAAAAAAAAAAAAAAAAAAAAAAAAAAGGGCAAAGTACTGTACCCGGGACTCCATGCGATCGCATGGAGTTTGGCCTTTGCAGCCATGCGATCGCATGGCCCTGGAAATCAGGCCAGACACAAAAATCCCAGTCGACCTGCTTCTGCCTCACACCAACACACACACAACACATACAAAAATACTCTCAAATCTTCATCAAAATTCACCAAAATCCACCGTAATTCGTCATTTTTCTTGCTCTAATCATGCCTAGATTCTCATTCTTCAGCAAAATGGTAAAAATTACACCCCTAAACTCTATAAATTCCAAGTTTTTATGATAATTACCAATTTTTTACCTAATGCAATTTTGTTAATTTCTAGTGTAATTAGTATTAAATTGTTAGTATTTTATGCATGTATAACCTAGATTGATGCTACTAAACATGATTTGAAGCCAAAAACTTCAAAAATTTTAGAAATCTAGGGTTAGTGTTCTTGAGCAATTTGGGGCTTTTTGATATAAACAGGTTATGGTCAATTTTTTTCATGAATTATTGCTAAATTGAGTAGTGTAACATGTTTAGATAGTTAAATGATCCAAACATTGATCCTAAACATGATTTTTGAAGATTAAAGTGGACTTTTTAAGTCCAAAATTCATGAACTTGATTAATTTGATATATTTGCCATTTGAGACTTGTTTAATTATTAGTAATGACTATTTTGACATGATATTTGAGTTAAATGCTTATGAATTTTGTATACATTTTCATATGTGCTTATTTGAAAAGTGTATAATTGTGAAAAATTGTGAAAATGTGTATAAGTTTAATTTTGATTTAACATGTTATAGTGATTGTTTTAAGTTGTTATTTTGCTAACACTAATGCATATTTGGATGCACAAATTTTGTGTTTAATGTGTTTTGCAGAAAGCCGATACTGGAGGTTCAGGAGCATCATCATCTAGACGACCAGCACCAGCACCAGAACCAGAAATGCAACACGAACAAGAACCACAACAACAGCCTGATCAGCACATACCTTATTATGATCCGGTACAGTTTGTTGATGAATTCATAGTATTCCCAATGAGGCCGCCAGTAGAATTCCCAACGATTCCTGAGCACACACTGCATCCTAATCTGAGATTTGATAGGAGATGGAGAGATTACGAGACATATCAAAGGAACAAATTCAAATTGGTAACAAAAAATGTAGAGGTGCCAAGGGTAATCGATTGGGCCCCTTTGGAAACGGTCCATCTAGCTGACCGTGTTAGACAGCTTTTAGTTCAAAGGTATGGCAGTTCTTCTTTTACAGATTGGGAATGTCTTTTCACCATTCGTAGACCTGTATATAAGGAATGGTGTGTTGAGTTGATGAGTACTGTATCACTTGATACAAATATAGTTAGAATAGATGATAGAAGATTTCTTAAGTTTATCCTTGGCGGTAGGATGTACAGAATGTCCATGCTGGACATGGTCAGGGCCTTACAGATATATACTCCTGGTGAGTTGCTATTACCCAATTGTACAAATTTGATTCATTATGGTGAAAGGGTAGATAGTAACTTTGACGCTGACGCCATTTGGAGGCGTATGTCACATTTTGATGTTTTTACACGAGCAGGAGGACACTCCTATACACATATTGACATAGCCGAGCTTCGTATTATTCATAGATTTTTGGCTAACTCGATTACACAGAGAGGTCACAATAAAGAAAAAATTACCTTACATGATTTATTCTACCTAAAGTGTATTCGGGATCCTAGAAGCTTTGTCAATATTCCTTACTGTGTTGCTTTTTATTTATCTAAAATGGTAGAGGGAATGCAGGACGGGAGTATAATAGGAGGAGGTATTTTTGTTACTCTCATTGGAGAGTATTTAGGTGTTGATAGCCCTTAGGATTGAAAGTTTATGTGGGTGCTAAGGTATTGAAAAGTAGACGTAACCAGGCAGTACCCTATGAGGGATCTCATCCTCAGGTAGAGAGAGGCTCAGACGAGGAAATGGAGGAGGCAGAAGACATTAGGGATGTCTTTCGAGATGCTATTCTTAACGTCTACGTTCGTATAGATGAGGAAGCAATGACGAACGCGGCCAGACATAGTATGTATGAGCAGTGGAACTCCGAGCGAGTATACGAGGATTATAGGCGACGCCAACACGATAGCTGGTTAGTTCATCAGCACCAAATCATGAGCCAGCTATCATATCAGGTACCAAATAACTATGTACCTACTCGACCTGCTCATTTTCCGCCACACAGCCCCGATATCCGACCACCCTTTAACCGGTATGACTATAACCAAGCCTATCAGAACACCTATAACCAATAATGGAACCCACCTGATGAGATGAACTGGAACCCCTATCCAGACTGATTTGGTTCCATTTGGTTATTTATATGATTTTTATGTTTTTATGTTTTTACTTATTCATGTTTAAACTTATGTTATTGAATATACTTATGTAATCTTTATCATTTTTATTATTATTGTGTACTAATATTTCACATTTAGGATTTGAAAGTGGGATATTAAGTCTCATTTCAAATTGCCATGCATGTTTATATTTGTATGTATGTATATTGTAAATTGTACAAAACAGGGTAAAACAGCGCATTTTCAAAGACTGGCATTAAGTTCAGCAAAAGCTACTAATTTTGACGACAAGATAAATGTGATGTAACAACAGACGGAATGAACAAATGATATACACCATTTATCATTCAGCAAACAAACGCCAATATGTTTGAAAACTTTGGTAAAATTTAATCATTTTCACACTAATCACCCTCAATAATTTAAATTGTTACTGATTTCTTGCAAATGAGGGCATTGCCAGATCTTAAGTGTGGGAAGGGGTTAAATTCTTTCGGATTTTTTAAATTTTTTTTTTTTACTTTAAACACTTGGTTACCATTAAAAATACTAGTAACGTAGTAGTTGTATTAGAATCTAGTGCTCTCTGATAATAAAGAACATCCCTAGTCTTATATACTGACTACCCAATTCTAGTAAAATTTTTCAAAATTTTCAATTAAATGAACTCAAAATCATGTTTATACATATTTATGAACGATAAAACTAGGTGTTAACACCGAAATTATTGTTACCTCGGAAAGGACATAAATTGAGAAACAAACCAAAATGTTAAAATTCATTTAAAATGGAATAGAGGACAATAAAAAGGAAAATAAAAGCCAAGTGTGGGAAAAATTACCAAGTTATCTTAAACATATGTCACATATTTCTGTAACAAATAATTGAAGATACTTTTGCTTTGGACTAAACTAAACTGTTTTACCCGATGAAAGAAAAAAAGAGATGGATCTACACGATGAATCAATTCCATCGTTAAAAGGAAGTAAAGTCTTTCGAAAAAGACACGTGCTTCTTGATTTAGGTCATGAAGTTGTCGTCCAGACCAGCTGTAGGTTGATGAAAAATCTAGAAAAGTCATCTCTAAAATCAGCAGGAAATCCACGGACCTCAGCATCAAACAGGGTCGCCAAGTGGTCAGATTTATCCTAACCATGAGATGGATTTATCTCGTACAATGGGGGGCACCGTGTAAATTAGCTTGATAAGACTAATGAATTAGACCCCCAGAAAGGATAATCTCCTTAAAAGATCAAAAATCAGCTTTTAAGACTGATATTACTCAATCCTAGAGATTGACCTTAAAGATTGAGAATTACAAACTAATGGAATTTAATGATATCTAAACTAGAGCTTGAACGAGAAAATATTTTGGTCAAATTATAAACCGATTTGTTTTCTGAAAACCCATTTTCAATGCGTTCATTACCATTGAACGTAAAATCCTAGGAATTCACCTGGAATTCATTAGGTCACCTGAACCAAATCAGGTGTCAACCGTAAGAACGGTGGTTGCATAGCATGGTCGAAGACAGGACCTTGTGCCAGACCGAAAAATCATAAGGGTGAGCTTTACTATTGCTCCTACCAAGGATAGTAATTGCGTCCAACACGTTATAGACCATAATTAAAAGCATGTCAGGGGACATTGCCTTAACAGTTGCTTGTTCAACGCTTTCCTTTACAACCGGACGGTAGGTTATCAAAAGGTAATATACGGAGCCAGTAAACTGGACGTGTTGCTTTCCCAATACAAGGTTAGCAAGTGGGTGACACAAAACCGCAAGTTTTGAGCTAAAATTTTCAAATCTGAAACCCACCAAACCCACAAAAAAAAAAAATTTGCAAACACCGGTGAAGGGTTATTCCGGAAAACTTATCTAGGGTAAAAGCTAGATTTAATTTTCAAAAAAATTAAATGTTTTCATAAAGATCCAATTTCCTAAAGGATCTAAATTTTCATAAGTCATGTGAGACTGTAAACCACATCGTTACTACCATTGTTTATACCGCCGTAAAGAAATCACTGATGTACAAAGTGTGAAGAATAAAGAAGTGATTCTAGTATTTCAAGACTATATTGCTTGAGGACAAGCAAAGCTCAAGTGTGGGAATATTTGATAATGCTAAAAACGAATATATATTTCATAGCATTATCCCTCAAGAAAGACAAGCTTTTAGTTGCAACTGTTCTATTTACAAGTGATATTCGTTTAAATAATAAAAGGTGAAGACAAAAGACAGATTCGACGAATTGAAGACGCAAACGACCAAAAAGCTCAAAAGTACAAAAGACAATCAAAGAGGTTCCAATTATTGATAAGAAACGTCTCAAAATTACAAGAGTACAAGATTCAAAACGCAAAGTACAAGATATTAAATTGTACGCAAGGACGTTCGAAAATTCGGAACCGGGACCAGAGTCAACTCTCAACGCTCGACGCAACGGACTAAAAATTACAAGTCAACTATGCACATGAATATAATATAATATATAATTAATTCTTAAAATTAATATATATATTATATTATATTATAAAACCGTCGGCATAAAAAAACAAAGACTTTTGAGCCTTCCCAGCTGGCCATGCGATCGCATGGCCTTGAAGGGCAAAGCCCATGCGATCGCATGAGCCCTTTTTCCAGGCTTGTCCTATAAAGTTCGCGATTTTTGGACGCAAAAACACATCTTTTTCTTCTCCTCATTCATACGTAGTATATATTTATATTTATATTTTAATTTTAATTTTAATTTTAATTCTAATAATAAGGGTATGTTAGCGAATGTTGTAAGGGTGTAAGTTGAAATTCTGTCCGTGTAACGCTACGCTATTTTTAATCATTGTAAGTTATGTTCAACCTTTTTACATTAATGTCTCGTAGCTAAGTTGTTATTATGCTTATTTAAAACGAAGTAATCATGATGTTGGGCTAATTACTAAAATTGGGTAATTGGGCTTTGTACCATAATTGGGGTTTGGACAAAAGAACGACACTTGTGGAAATTAGACTATGGGCTATTAATGGGCTTTATATTTGTTTAACTAAATGATAGTTTGTTAATTTTAATATAAAGATTCACAATTGGACGTCCCTATAAATAACCATATACACTCGATCGGATACGATGGGCAGGGTATTTATATGTACGAATAATCGTTCATTTAACCGGACACGGGAATGGATTAATAGCCACTAGAATTATTAAAACAGGGGTGAAATTATGTACAAGGACACTTGGCATAATTGATAACAAAGTATTAAAACTTTGGGTTACACTCAGTCGACATCCTGGTGTAATTACTAAACAAAGTATTAAAATCTTGTTACAGTTTAAGTCCCCAATTAGTTGGAATATTTAACTTCGGGTATAAGGATAATTTGACGAGGACACTCGCACTTTATATTTATGACTGATGGACTGTTATGGACAAAAACCAGACGGACATATTAAATAATCCAGGAAAAAGGACAATTAACCCATGGGCATAAAACTAAAATCAACACGTCAAACATCATGATTACGGAAGTTTAAATAAGCATAATTCTTTTATTTCATATTTAATTTCCTTTATTTTATATTTAATTGCACTTCTAATTATCGCACTTTTATTTTTTGTTATTGTATTTAATTGCACTTTTAATTATCGTACTTTTTAATTATCGCAAGTTTGTTTTATCGCACTTTTATTTATCGCAATTTCATTATCGTTATTTACTTTACGCTTTAAATTAAGTCTTTTATTTATTTAATATTTTACATTTGGTTTTAACTGCGACTAAAGTTTTAAAATCGACAAACCGGTCATTAAACGGTAAAAACCCCCCTTTAAAATAATAATATTACTTATATATATATTCGTATTTTTATAAATCAAACTAATATAGCGTTAAACTTTGATTAAAAGATTCCCTGTGGAACGAACCGGACTTACTAAAAACTACACTACTGTACGATTAGGTACACTGCCTATAAGTGTTGTAGCAAGGTTTAAGTATATCCATTCAATAAATAAATAAATATCTTGTGTAAAATTGTATCGTATTTAATAGTATTTCCTTGTAAAATTTAATAGTATTATATACCCCTTAGCTTTAACTATCAATAGGGCTAAGAAAATTATGGGTTATAGCTATGGAGGTGATGGGTAATGTTCATGGGTATGATCGTGAGGTCAATTTAGTGTTTATCATCTTCGTTGCGTCTACGTACTTTTCTGCAATATTGAATCACAATATTGATACGTAAGCATTTATATCTTATCTTTTATATATTAATAGTGTATCCCTGACTAGTGCTCGAGTATATATGATTATGCATGCTTGTATATTTAATTTCGTAATTTTATAGTGTATAATGAATCACGAATTTGATAAACATCCTACGGATATAAAGTATATGATATGCATGTTTTTGGAAAGGTGGCGAAAAATTATTAACTTTTCATTTAGAAATCGCGTGATTTCGATGAACGAATTAAAAGATATGGTCAACTGAATTATGTATGACGATAATTGAAATTGTGTTTGAAACTGTAAATTAATATTTAAACAACTTGTCTATGAGATTGATAAATTGGATTTTTAGATATTACTAATCGAGTAAATGAATTTCTATATAAGACACGTCTCGTCTTATTGAACAATTGTCAAAGTTGACTGTCTTATCATGTTTTAAAGCTTTATAAACACTATAATCTGATTTTACAAGCATTGGGAAACTATATGAAATGTTAAAATATATCCAATTGCCATGATCATTCAAATACAATATAACTCTTGAAATAAATAATGTTTTGAGTTTGATAAACTATAAATTCATTCAACTATCAAGACTTATACTATGTTAACATAATAAACATGTATAGATTTAAAGATCATATTGGGTCAGGTTGACCTTTGAAATGACTTTTGTTAACTTTCACATGTCGGTCTCGAGCATTAGGATTGTGATACACTACGACCCAACCTAGCTTATTAGACATGTATTGTTCTTTAGGTTGAGATCTACGGTTAATTTTGCATTCCGAGTTTCGGTCACTTTTTGGTGAATGACCTTATGTGCTGCTAAGGTGAGTTTCATTTGCTCCCTTTTTAATTGCTTTTGAAATCTATATTTTTGGGCTGAGAATACATGCACTTTATTTTAAACGCAATGGATACAAGTACATACTAAATTCTACACTGAGTTTGAACCGAAAATTCCTTAGCTTTGGTAACTAGTAACTGCCAGTTATAAGAACTGGTGGGCGCGAGTAGTAGTATATGGATCCATAGGGCTTGATATCCCCGTCCGAGCTAGAGCACTAGCCTTTTAACAGACGTATGCTATTTGAGAAGTGTACACGTTGGTTTGCGTGTATTATTAAGATGATTATACAAAGGGTATAAATTATATATACGTTAAGTTTAGTTACCAGGGTGCTCAATTTCGTAGAATATTTTGATAAACGTTTCGGATGAAACAACTGAAATTTTGTGATCCACCTTTAGATACAGATTATGCGCAACATTAAAACTATGAACTCATCAACCTTTGTGTTGACACTTTTAAACATGTTTATTCTCAGGTTTCTAGAAGTCTTCCGCTGTTTGCTTATACGTTATACAAGCTATGTGCATGGAGTCATAGATGCTTTATTCAAGAAAACTTTGCATTCACAAAATCATCACCATATATCTTATTTTGACGGCATTGTCAAGGGATGTAGTATTGTAAACTATTATATACGGTGATTGTCTATACGTAGAAATCATCAGACGTCGAAAACCTTGGATTTATATATTCATTTATGGTGTGCATTTTCTAAAGAATGCAATGTTTACAAAACGTATCATATAGAGGTCAAAACCTCACTATGAAATCAATGAATGATGTATTCGTCCAAAGGGATTTGGAAGGATCGTCACAGTTGGTATCAGAGCTTGAGATCATAGGGAACTAGAATTTGCATTAGTGTGTTTAACTGGTAATTGTTAGGATGCATTAGTGAGTCTGGACTATGACCGTATCTGTTTTTATCGAGTTTTGCTTACCATTTATTGTCAGAAATTACTTGCTTATCATTCCTAAGTCTAGACATGTCTTACTGTATTTACTGCATAGATAGTGTATCGACAAAATTCATATCTTAGCGTATCTGTTACTTTAAACTTTTCTTGGCATCTTTCGAAAATTTCTCCGTAATTTATGGAATTTTGGTATTATATATACATATGCAAATTATGTATTGAAGAATACCAAATCTAAGTCCTATAATCTATTTCACATCAAAAATCATTTCCCTGATTACACAAAATGGATCCTGTATCTAGTTCAAATTCCTAAAACTCCGACAGCTATTCCGATATGGATATTCACCTGAACTCCGAAGACAGTGTAACTGGAATGGATCAACCAATTAGCCATCACCTATTCTGGATGAATTGGAGATGGGTTCGTAGTCTACTTAATCATTGGAGACAAGAAGAAGGCGATCCCTTCCATCCACCACATTGCCCTCTTGGTGAAGAACCTGAAGCACTTACCGGCGAACCTGTTCGCAATACCATTTTCTCTCTCATCTCCAGAGTATCTCATCATGATTATATACTATCTCAAATTCTGGATCTTATTCATCTACTCGTCCGAACCGCAAATCATCCCGGTGTAGTAGAAGAAGTCAACGAGCTTCGCGCTCGGGTAGTGACTTTGGAGAATATGGTGCAAAGATTACAAGCACCAGCAGCATCACCGGCGTCAACAGTACCACCAACACCAACAGTACCATTACCACCACCAACCACAACCGCGTCGTAAACCTCAACTTTACAATTCATCCCACGAACACCAGTGTCATACGCCCTGTAAATACCAAGGAATACCAACAACAACAAACGATGAAGTATTGATTCATAACTTCATCAAAGAAATATTTTGCAGAGAATATGTAGTTTCTAAAATTTTTAAAGATTATATATTCTAGTCCAAGTCGAAAACCAGATGAAATTAATATTATGTTAACTCATTAAATCCATGATTACATCTAAAGAAAATATATATATAGATATATTTTCATAAAGATTGTAGTTAAGAAAATTCTTTGGTACAAACTGTTAATGGGGAGAATATTTTAACGGGTAAGTAATACCTGAGAGATATATAAATTCACAATTAATATGTTACATTCTTCGATTCTGATTCAACAAATCATCAACTATACTCACTACTTTCACAACAATATATATTCTTTTATAAAAATCAAAACAACCATCCTCATCCAAATTTGATTACATATTTTGATTTTGACAAATCAAAATCCAAGTCAAGATTTAACAAAAGACATTATTCTTAGATTCCTCCATCTTTCGAAGCTATACTTTGACTTCAAAACTGTGCTAGAACATCATTTCCATTCATAGAACCCAGAAAAGTATTTGTATCATTCAAAATCCTAGAACATCATATGAATATTAACGATTACAATCTATGTTCAAATCCCTAGAAATTCCTGAAGACACTTCAAATAATGAATCATCGAGATGATGATCCAACCACATGTTAACCGCAGTCTGGTACCTGAAAAACCCTCGAAACCAAAGTCATGGTTTAACACGTATCCGTGTCATACCCTTTGGCATTTATTAGCTAAAATAACTTTTCAATCCCTTTTCAAAATAGACAGTTTTAACACTATTCCAGCAAATCACCTTCAATTGTTCATTCGAATAAGCCTTATTATGATGATTACCCTTTCATCATTATTACCGAGGAATTTTTTTTTATTCAGCCACAATAGCATTAAACTTACCAACAACTTCATTGATCCTAAAGCCTCTCCAAAAAATCACTATACCTATTCATTGAAACCCTATCAAGTACTCATCCACATCTTGTAACAATAATTGTCATACCAACTACCAGGAATTAGCAATCAGTATTTTGAATCTCGCAGTATTTCTACGCCAACAGTTATATATATATGCATATAACGTCTATCTTCTAGACTTATATATTTCAAATGTGAAGTTTCTGAAAAACACCCCAATCTACGATTTAGTTCTCGAAATTTTGAAAAATGCTGATGAAGCAGCAAAAACTGTAAACGACCTTAACAGTCAAAAGTTTGATGATAAAGAATAGTGTATTGGCAAAGCTCAGAAAAAGAGAAGTTTTGGAATTGGAAAAGCGAATTATGCGAAACTATGAAGGAAGCCGTGGACAAATCACAAAGACTAAACTTACCTTCAAATAATCCAAATGATTCAATGCCCGATGAAATCTTTAGAGAATATCCTGCTCCGAAGTCATATTAAAATCTTGCAGAAAATTTTTCCTTATTAACTTTCGAACCTAGAAATTTCAAAATATCATCATAAATATCTTCGATACTTCTGAAGATATTTTCATAAATATTCTCATCCGAAATTATATACCTTTTCGTGCTATCTGCAATACATTATATTGGAAATTTCTGTAAAATCTAAGTATAAACTATGAATGAATTCTGAAGTAGTGTTGGGAATTGAAGCATGAGTTAGTATAATATAATGACACTTGATCAACGTGATTATATTACAGTAAGTCATGCCGAGTTTCCAAATGAAACATGATGATTCACAGATCATAACATTATCATGTGCCATGTTACACGACTTTTGTATTCTATTTAACCTCTAAAATATCAAGAAAATATTTCTTGATGATTCGGTCTTTTCCAGGGTATTCTGGTAATTTAACAAATCAAAATCGTGCCATTACCATTTCCTTCCTAGAAAATTAACGATGTTCATTCCAAAATTTATATATGCGAATTCTGGACCATTACAAGAGATGCCTAATCGCAAGAAGAAGAAACGAAGGGACAAAGCTCTGAAATAGAAATTGGAGTATAAATCGCAGCAAATAGGAGGGAGTATTAACTATGGATGACAATGATTATAGAAGACAAAAGTAGGGACATTGAAATATAAGGGGAGATATAAAACTCGATAACAATGCAAAAATTACAAACTGTGAATATCAATATTTATCGCAACATAAAGACACGGGAGAATTAAAAGCACTATAACCTCAAGAGCAAAGTAGAAGTAAGCAGATTCCTCTGTAGAAGTTGGAAAAGGAGAATGATTGTTGCGATAGTAAGGATAAGGACAAGGATCAGAACTGGATTAAGCATTTTCACAATCTTTTGAATTTGAGAATTAAGTATAGGAATGGTAAAAGTGACAAACCGGAAGAAGTTAATTTATAGTGAAATATTTGATAGAGAAATCAAGGCAGATCTCCGCATTTAATTAAAGAGATCCTAATTTTCTTATTCGCCGAAGAATCAAATCTTTTAGATTTAGAAGATTTTCTTTAAATCCCTTGAATTCCGGAATCCAACCAAGACAACGTCAAAAGTTAAGACAAAACTTTAGTTCTCATTTCATTCCTTTTAGGATAGCTTCACTCGTACTCTTCAAGTAATCGAATCGTTTTATCTATATTACTCAATAGTGATAAAACTCTATATACCAACTTATATTCGTCATAAAAACATTTTTATGATTAGCCATGACGACCACGATCAAATTTCGGGACGAAATTTCTTTAACGGGTAGGTACTGTGACGACCCGGAAATTTCCGAACAAATTTAAACTTTATCTTTATATCATTAGATAAATATTTCAAATATATATATTACGTACAAATTTACGATTATAAATAAAAATATATATATATTTTAACTTAGTCATAAAACGTCCTGATTTAAAATAATATATTTTGACAAACAACGAGTCACTGATTTATAGAAGCAAATGACCACAACGCTCAATTTTATAAGTTACATTTATTATAAGTTAATTTTTTTGATAAGTAAGTCAAATTATTGATAAGGGTACACGTCGCATAACGTAAAAGGCTAGTTTTCTAAACGTACGAAAGTGCGTTCGAAAAACCGAAAGTGGTACATGAGTCGAGTGACAACATACGAGTCATTTGAACAAAAATTACATTTTTATTACGCACGTAAATATAATATAATATTTAATTAATTCTAAAGATTAAATATATTATATATTAAATAATATATAAACATATCTATCATATGTAACAATTGAGTGTCGACTGAAGAGTTAATGCGATGAAGTTGTATAAACCACTCCATGCGATTGCATGGGAGATGGTCTTCAAGGCCATGCAATCGCATGGCAAGCTTGGACCAAACATTTCTATATAAATTTGCTCGATTTCGGTTTACAGCACACATACTGATCTATATCTACCTCTGCTCTCTCTATATCATTATATAATAAAATTATTATTATTATTATTATTATTATTATTATTATTATTATTATTATTATTGTTGTTGTTGTTGTTGTTGTTGTTGTTAGGAGTATTAGGTATTAATATTATTAGTATTATTTACATAAAATACTACGACGAAGTCATGAGCGGGTTATTTCAAAAACGGATTTTTCGAGTAGGATAGGGCTAAGGAAATTATGGGTTATAGCTATGGAGGTGATGGGTAATGTTCATGGGTATGATCGTGAGGTCAATTTAGTGTTTATCATCTTCGTTGCGTCTACGTACTTTTCTGCAATATTGAATCACAATATTGATACGTAAGCATTTATATCTTATCTTTTATATATTAATAGTGTATCCTTGACTAGTGCTCGAGTATATATGATTATGCATGCTTGTATATTTAATTTCGTCATTTTATAGTGTATAATGAATCACGAATTTGATACACATCCTACGGATATAAAGTATATGATATGCATGTTTTTGGAAAGGTGGCGAAAAATTATTAACTTTTCATTTAGAAATCGCGTGATTTCGATGAACGGATTAAAAGATATGGTCAACTGAATTATGTATGACGATAATTGAAATTGTGTTTGAAACTGTAAATTAATATTTAAACAACTTGTCTATGAGATTGATAAATTGGATTTTTAGATATTACTAATCGAGTAAATGAATTTCTATATAAGACACGTCTCGTCTTGTTGAACAATTGTCAAAGTTGACTGTCTTATCATGTTTTAAAGCTTTATAAACACTATAATCTGATTTTACAAATATTGAGAAACTATATGAAATGTTAAATATATCCAATTGCCATGATCATTCAAATACAATATAACTATTGAAATAAATAATGTTTTGAGTTTGATAAACTATAAATTCGTTCAACTATCAAGACTTATACTATGTTAACATAATAAACATGTATAGATTTAAAGATCATATTGGGTCAGGTTGACTTTTGAAATGACTTTTGTTAACTTTCACAGGTCGGTCTCGAGCATTAGGATTGTGATACACTATGACCCAACCTAGCTTATTAGACATGTATTGTTCTCTAGGTTGAGATCTACGGTTAATTTTGTATTCCGAGTTTCGGTCACTTTTTGGTGAATGACCTTATGTGCTTCTAAGGTGAGTTTCATTTGCTCCCTTTTTAATTGCTTTTGAAATCTATATTTTTGGGCTGAGAATACATGCACTTTATTTTAAACGCAATGGATACAAGTACATATTAAATTCTACACTGAGTTTGAACCGAAAATCCCTTAGCTTTGGTAACTAGTAACTGCCAGTTATAAGAACTGGTGGGCGCGAGTAGTAGTATATGGATCCATAGGGCTTGATATCCCCGTCCGAGCAAGAGCACTAGCCTTTTAACGGACGTATGCTATTTGAGAAGCGTACACGTTGGTTTGCGTGTATTATTAAGATGATTATACAAAGGGTATAAATTATATATACGTTAAGTTTAGTTACCAGGGTGCTCAATTTCGTAGAATATTTTGATAAACGTTTCGGATGAAACAACTGAAATTTTGTGATCCACCTTTAGATACAGATTATGCGCAACATTAAAACTATGAACTCACCAACCTTTGTGTTGACACTTTTAAACATGTTTATTCTCAGGTTTCTAGAAGTCTTCCGCTGTTTGCTTATACGTTATACAAGCTATGTGCATGGAGTCATCGATGCTTTATTCAAGAAAACTTTGCATTCACAAAATCATCACCATATATCTTATTTTGACTGCATTGTCAACGGATGTAGTATTGTAAACTATTATATACGGTGATTGTCTATACGTAGAAATCATCACACGTCGAAAACCTTGGATTTATATATTCATTTATAGTGTGCCTTTTCAAAAGAATGCAATGTTTACAAAACGTATCATATAGAGGTCAAAACCTCACTATGAAATCAATGAATGATGTATTCGTCCAAAGAGATTTGGAAGGATCGTCACATATATTCACCAAGAGCCTAAGTAAACCGAAGTTTACAAAATTCAGAGAAGCACTTGGAATGGTCTGCAAGACATCGTTGGAATTAAATTTGCATTGAGGGGAAGTGTTAAAATACAATGCAAATTTAGAATAATATGAAATTAGTATATGTATATGGGTAAAATATCTAGATATTAATATGTATATGAAAAATATCTAGATATTAAAATGTAAAGAAAAATCTAGATATTTATGTGTGTAAGAAATATCTACATATTTATATGTATAAAAATATCTAGATATTTATATATATCCATGGAAATATCTAGTTTCTAGAAACTTCCATGGAGTAGTATAAATAGGGGTGAGGATTTCATTTGTAGAGTGTGAGAGTTGTGAGGAAGTAAGAAGAGTTGAGTTAGAGAAGAGAAAACTTATAAGTAATATTGTAATTGTATTTTGTATTAATAAAAGTGTTCTTTGTTAAGTTTTCCGGTTAAGCCTTAGTTTGTGTTTAAGTTCTTAGTGCACTTGTGTTATTTTTATTATATGGTCGGCTCTGCCGCCTAAGTGATATATGGTCGATTATACCACCAGAATGATATATGGTCGACACTATCGCCTAAGTAATATTGTGCACTAAGGATTCTAAAATTAAAGGCTAACCAACGTCAAAGTGTTGGTGTAGTAAGGGTAGTATAACCTAGGTCCTCTATAGTGGGTGTGTTGGGCTCGTCGAAGCTTCCAACAACGTTGTTTGGAGAATGTATGTTACATTCGGGAAATTATTTGGGTTATGACACATAGAGTTTGATTAGTCTTATTTTGACATTTAAACCAAAGTTATTGAACTGCTAACATCACAGTAAAGGAATTCCATGAGAAATTATGAACTAATTATAGAATTAGAGTATAGAAGCATGAGAACCAAATGACTAACTAACAAACTCACATACTATCGTTCTAACGAAAAAAGAATTTAAAATTATTTTATTCGTTTTTATATTTTCAAATAAATAAATTACATACTAAGCATATTAGTTTGTGTGACACAACGCTACATCACCCTTCCTAGTGCCCTCAAGAGCGTCGGTGGCATTCTGATCGTCCTGCTCCGCCCTTAAGATCAACATCGTGCACCCAAAAAACAAACAAATCTAAATGCAAAACAAATCTACAAATCCCAACTTCTCAAGCTGCGGATATGTTCAACCATATGCTCGATACACTATATTTGTCACCAACCGGGTCATCTTCCAACCCGCAACAAATTTAAGGTTTTGTGGCGTATGGAAATACCAACACATACATGTCAATATACAATCAAAACAACGACAACAACAACATACATTCATCCCGAACCTCAATTATCAAACTTCGCATATTCCAAGTCGACCTGAAGACGAATATAATGAAGAGGTTAAAGAAACTCAACCCGAGCTAGAACCTGAACCTGAACCCGCTACCCAAAATTCGGTTATCGGAAACTCATAAACAAATGCTTCATTTTTAGGGGGAATACGAAGGCAGTACAACATTGAGTTGTAGCTTAGCTGGTAGTGGTCTGCCTCTCTTAGCGAGTGATCAGGAATTCGTCTACACTGTACTGCAACATTGCACTCAATGTTATCCCTGACCTGAAGTATCCACCCAGGTCGCCTTTCGCTTAATGTGGGGGCAGCGGGGATGGGGGATTTTATTGGCCATGCCCTCGGATTAGTTCGGGTTTCCTCCAGGGCAGTAGTTGGGGGCAACTTACGGGAGATGAATGTGTGGGTGGTTAAGTCCCTCTGGGTGATCCCAAACTGATGTCCAAAAAAAAACGAAGGTACAGCTCGCTAGTTTCGGTTTAATGAAGAGCGAACCAAATAAGCGAGAAATAGAGTAAGATGTCGTGTGACATCAAACAATTTGTCAGGATTTCACTCAAAACTACAACAACAGAGGTAAAGCGGAGCTGGAGGGAAAGATCTTATGTATCAAGCTCGCAAGCAATTCAAGGCTTTAACAAAGAGGAATTTTATTTACCAGGAAGCATGGCATGTACTTAAAAACAGTCTGAAGTTTTTATCGTTTGACGGTCTTGTGCTCCCACATAAGAAACCAAACTCAACCCAATGATGTGTTCCAAAACACGCAAGACATTACAGATTCGCAACCTGACACCGTCCGAACCCGAGTCAGATTGAGAGTTTATTTAGGGACGGTGCGCTCCACTATGCACGTGGTCGATCTAAGAGCCAAAGGGGTTCGTATTCGCAGATGCCACTTCTCGTTTGTTGTCCGAGGAAGCGCATAAGAAGGTAGCTCAATCCTCGAAATCTGCCGCACTAGTTACGAAACAAACAATAGAAAAGCTAGCGGGGGAAAGTGTGACGCGTACTATGTTTAAGGGTTTAAAGCTTCTTTCAAAATTGGTATCACGCACTTACCCCTAGACAAGTACGAAATGATGATGAGAACTCGGGGCGAGGATCAAGAAAAAATATGTGAAGCAACTTTAGGAATCGGACGAAGACGATTAGTTATTGTATTTACATTTTGTCGTATTTTAATTTGTCATATATAATTCATTAGTCTAATGTTTTGATTAATTTTTATTAATCAAAGTATTTTTAGTTTAAATAATTATGTATCATGGTTGAGAGTGATTTAGTTATGGGTTAGTCCTACTTTAACGATGTAACAAGTAATCGTTATGATTGGAAGTAGTCGTCTTAGCCATTTAACACTTATCGCATTATGTGACGATCGCTCCAAATCCATATGGACGAACACGTCATTCATTGATTTTATTGCGAGGTATTTGACCTCTATATGATACGTTTTGTAAACATTGCATTCTTTTCAAAAGGTACACAATAAATGAATATCAATTTCTAAGGTTTTCAACGTTTGATGATTTCTACATATAGACAATCACCATAAATAATAGTTTACTGATAATGCTAAAAACGAACATATATTTCATAGCATTATTCCTCAAGAAAGACAAGCTTTTAGTTGCAATTGTTCTATTTACAAGTGATATTCGTTTGTATAATAAAAGGTGAAGACAAAAGACAGATTCGACGAATTGAAGACGCAAACGACCAAAAAGCTCAAAAGTACAAAAGACAATCAAAAAGGTTCCAATTATTGATAAGAAACGTCTCGAAATCACAAGAGTACAAGATTCAAAACGCAAAGTACAAGATATTAAATTGTACGCGAGGACGTTCGAAAATCCGGAACCGGGACCAGAGTCAACTCTTAACGCTCGACGCAACGGACTAAAAATTACAAGTTAACTATGTATATAAATATAATATAATATATAATTAATTATATTAATTATATATATATTATATATATATATTAAAAACCGTCGGCAGAGAAAACTCCAAGGACTGGGCTGTAAAATTAACCTCCGCGACTCGCGGAGTTTGAAGGGGATTTTGCCGCGAGTCGCGGAGCCCCAAATTTCAACTCTGGCTATAAAGCAAACCGAATTCTGATCAAAATTTCATATCCATTTTTCTCTCTTCTCTCATATATATACGTAAAATATATATATATATAATTTATATTTTAATTTTAATTTTAATTATAATTCTAATAATAAGGGTATGTTAGCGAATGTTGTAAGGGTGTAAGTCGAAATTCTGTCCGTGTAACGCTACGCTATTTTTAATCATTGTAAGTTATGTTCAACCTTTTTATATTAATGTCTCGTAGCTAAGTTATTATTATGCTTATTTAAAACGAAGTAATCATGATGTTGGGCTAATTACTAAAATTGGGTAATTGGGCTTTGTACCATAATTGGGGTTTGGACAAAAGAACGACACTTGTGGAAATTAGACTATGGGCTATTAATGGGCTTTATATTTGTTTAATTAAATGAAAGTTTGTTAATGTTAATATAAAGATTTACAATTGAGCGTCCCTATAAATTACCATATACACTCGATCGGACACGATGGGCGGGGTATTTATATGTACGAATAATCGTTCATTTAACCGGACACGGGAATGGATTAATAGCCACTAGAATAATTAAAACAGGGGTGAAATTACATTCAAGGGTAATTGGTGTAATTGTTAACAAAGTAGTAAAACCTTGGTTTACACGCAGTCGATAACCTGGTGTATTCATTAAACAAAGTATTAAAACCTTGTTACAATTCGAATCCCCAATTAGTTGGAATATTTAACTTCGGGTATAATAATAATTTGACAAGGACACTTGCAATTTATATTTATGACTGATGGACTGTTATGGACAAAAACCAGACGGACATATTAAATAATCCAGGACAAAGGACAATTAACCCATGGGCATAAAACTAAAATCAACACGTCAAACATCATGATTACGGAAGTTTAAATAAGCATAATTCTTTTATTTCATATTTAATTTCCTTTATTTTATATTTAATTGCACTTCTAATTATCGCACTTTTATTTATTGTTGTTTAATCGCACTTTTAATTATCGTACTTTTTAATTATCGCAAGTTTATCGAACTTTTATTATTCGCAATTTCATTATTGTTATTTACTTTAAGTTTTAATTTAAGTCTTTTATTTATTTAATATTTTACATTAGGTTTTAACTGCGACTAAAGTTTTAAAATCGACAAACCGGTCATTAAACGGTAAAAACCCCCCTTTATAATAATAATATTACTTATATATATATTTGTATTTTTATAAAAGTAAACTAATATAGCGTTGAGCTCTGTTTAAAGATTTCCCTGTGGAACGAACCGGACTTACTAAAAACTACACTACTGTACGATTAGGTACACTGCCTATAAGTGTTGTAGCAAGGTTTAAGTATATCCATTCTATAAATAAATAAATATCTTGTGTAAAATTGTATCGTATTTAATAGTTTTTTCTGCTAAAATTAATAACTATTATATATACACCTCGCATAACATCAAGTATTTTTGGCGCCGCTGCCGGGGACTATCTTAAAAGCCGGAAGCGCAACGCTAATATAAAAAAAAAAAAAGATTTTTAGTTACTTTTATTAAAGGTCGTTTTTGTAAAAATACGTTTTAAAAATTCGAAAATATAAAAAGGAAAACAAAAAAAATATAAGTATTTTTAAGATTTTGTTAAATATTTAAGTTTTATAAGTTTCTTTATTTTTATTTTAGTTTATAAAAATATAAGTTTTATTTTAAAATCTTTTCTTTATTTAAAAACAGAAAATAAAAAAAAAATAAATATAAAAACGCGTAAAAAATTCAAACCTGTCAACTGAATTTCTGAACCCCGCGACTCGCGGGGTTTAAAGCTTTAATTGCCGCGACTCGCGGAGCCTTTCTGACAGGCGACAGGAAGCCCTAAACCTGCATTAATTACGGGTTTTAATTAATTATTATTATTATTTAAACCTAATAATTATTATTATTATTATTATTAGTTTTATTTTTACTTTTACTTTTTATTTAATTTATGTATTTAGTATTAATTAGTTTTATTAAATTGTAAAATTAGTAGTTTTATTAAATAAATAATATAAAAATAATATTTTTATAAAAATTGTAATTTTTACAACTTTTTGTATATTTTTATATTTTGTACCTTTTTAATCGTTGTAGCGTAATATTTGTATTTCTTAGCTCATATTTAATTTTAAACTTAGTTTTTGCCATAGTCATTTTTACTCCTATATTTTTAGGCTTTGCCGTAGAATTCCTTAAGTGCTTTTTCTTTAGACTAAGATTTAGGTACTTTAGAATTTTGCGACGCCTTTTTAAGTTTTAGTTTCTTTTTAAGTTATTTCCATTTGGGATTTAGTTTTTCCTTGTAAGCTTTAATATTTTTAGACCTTTTACTATGTACCAATTATCATTCCAATTAGTAATTTCAATTTACGATTATAATTTTAAGTTAGTTGTAGTAATAAGGTTAGGTTAGTCAAGTATTTTTAAGTTTTTATAAGTTTCTTTTATTTTTTTTTCCGTCACCTTTTATTTTTCAACCATTTTTTTTCTTTTTCTACCTTTTGCGACGAACTCTTTTTCTTTCTTATTTCTCGCTATTCTAGTTTTAGGACTTAGAATTTTTTCTACTTCTTATCTAAATTTCTTAAAATTACGAAAATTTATTTTAAGTGGTTAAATTAATAGACATCAAAATTTTCTGGTTCGTAGTAATAGTTGGATTTGTACGTGGACCGGGTTATTGGAGCCAAACAGTCCTCAATTATATTGAGACCAAACGAATCCTGCCCCTCTGCTACATCTTTTGGCTATTCGAAACGTGGGCAAAATCAGAAAAGTCTATTGATTGGATAACTTATTATAATTTTTCTTTCCTTTTTAAAACTAATAAGATATTCAGTGAATGCACCGAGCAAGACGTTCACCACCTTTTGTACGTTCACCACCTGTAACTCGATCAAGACATCGTTTAACAAATATAACCGCCGTTGATTTTTCTTTAGAATCGTCATCCAGTCAACCAAGTACTTCAGTTCAAATTTCCGATAATCCATTTTTTGAACCCAACATCACAATTGAGAATCCAGAGAATATTCAGGAACGGTTCATAGATCCTGAACCACTAAACTTTCCTCCGGAGCCACCAATCATTCAAACAGAGATTGTTGAGGAACGAACTATTAAATCAGAATCAACTAGTGATACCGATTCAACAAATTCAATTATGGAGAATCTGGAACCTTTAAGTATGGAAGACCGAATGAGAGCTAAACGCACTGGCCAAGGTCACGCAATTACTCATCCAGACATTAATGCACCAGATTATGAAATCAAAGGACAAATTCTACACATGGTGACTAATCAATGCCAATTTAGTGGTGCGCCGAAGGAAGATCCAAATGAACATCTACGTACCTTTAATAGGATCTGCACACTATTTAAAATCCGAGAAGTGGAGGATGAACAGATATATCTCATGTTATTTCCCTGGACTTTAAAGGGAGAAGCCAAAGATTGGTTGGAATCGTTACCTGAAGGGGCGATTGATACATGGGACGTTTTAGTTGACAAATTTCTTAAACAATTCTTTCCTGCATCTAAAGCCGTAAGACTTCAAGCAGAAATTGTTACGTTCACACAGAAACCAAATGAAACTCTATATGAGGCGTGGACAAGATATGGAAAGTTATTAAGAGGATGTCCGCAACATGGTTTAGACACCTGTCAAATAGTACAAATATTCTACCGAGGATGCGACATCACTACAAGGAAAGACATAGATATAGCAGCTGGTGGTTCTATTATGAAGAAAACCGAAACTGATGCTTACAAAATTATTGATAATACTGCTTCCCACTCACATGAGTGGCACCAAGAAAAAGATATCATTAGATCATCTAAAGCAGCTAGAGCCGATTCTAGCCATGACTTAGATTCCATTTCCGCAAAGATAGATGCTGTGGAGAGACGAATGGAAAAGATGACTAAAGATATTCACTCAATACGAATTAGTTGTGAGCAGTGTGGAGGACCACATTTGACAAAAGATTGTCTCAGTATTGAATTAACAATGGAACAAAGAGAGAATATTTCATACATAAACCAAAGGCCTGGAAATAATTATCAGAATAATTATCAACCGCCAAGACCGATTTACAATCAAAACCAGAATTATAACCGAAATATTCCATACAACAACCAACAAGGTCCTAGCAATCAACAAGTATCCAATAATACTTACAACCAGCAAAGACCGAATTTTCAAAACAAACCACCACAACAAACCGATGATAAAAAGCCGAATTTAGAAGATATGATGACAAAGCTAGTTGAAACTCAAACGCAGTTTTTCACATCTCAGAAACAAACCAATGAACAAAATGCTCAAGCATTTAGAAATCAACAAGCTTCTATTCAAAATCTGGAACAAGAAGTAAGTAACCTAGCAAGGTTAATAGGTGAAAGAAAACCGGGAAGTCTACCTAGCGATACAAATGCTAACCCCCGGAATGAAACAGCTAAAGCTATTACCACAAGAAGTGGTACAACACTTAAACCACCTGAAATACCTGTAACTTCTGATGAAACTATTCCTACTCCACAAGAACCACAACCTGATCAAGATAAGGAAAAAGAACCGGTAGTTGAAAAGGTTAATGAAGATAACACAGTTAAGGATAAACCTTATGTTAAACCATACCAACCACCACTTCCTTACCCGAGTAAAATGAAGAAAGAAAAACTTGAAGCCGAGCAATCCAAATTCTTGGATATGTTTAAACAGATAAATGTAAATCTTCCTTTCATTGATGTAATTTCAGGAATGCCTAGATATGCTAAATTCTTGAAAGATCTAATCTCAAATAGAAAGAAAATGGAAGAACTCTCGGCTGTTACTATGAATGCTAATTGTTCAGCAGTGCTGTTGAATAAGATACCAGAAAAACTATCTGATCCAGGAAGTTTCACAATTCCATGTTTTCTGGGTAGTCTTAGTTCAATAGAAGCATTGGCAGACTTAGGTGCTAGTATAAATCTAATGCCGTATTCACTATACACTAAACTAGACCTTGGAGAATTGAAACCAACCAGAATAAGCATACAACTAGCCGATAGATCAATAAAATATCCTAGAGGGATAATGGAGAACATGCTAGTTAAAGTTGGTACTTTAGTATTTCCAGTAGATTTTGTTGTTCTGGACATGGAAGAAGATTCTCAAGTTCCTCTCATATTAGGAAGACCATTCTTAAACACGGCTAAAGCAATGATAGACGTGTTCGGTAAGAAACTAACCCTAAGTATAGAGGATGAGAGTGTTACCTTTTCAGTTGATAGAGCAATGCAACAACCACAATCTGCAGATGATACATGTTATTATATTCAAACTATAGATGCACATGCAGAATTATTAGAAGAATTTCCAGAATTACAAGGGACAGGAGAATGTTCTTTAGGAGAAGGTAATGAACCAATTGATGAAGCTGAAATGTTAGCTACACTTATAGCTAATGGATATGAACCAACAACAGAAGAAATTTAAATGCTAAAAGAAGAAGACAGATATCGATATAAATCATCGATAGAAGAACCTCCGAAATTAGAGTTAAAGCCACTTCCAAACCATTTGGAATACGCTTATTTACATGGTGAATCTGAATTACCTGTAATAATATCGTCTTCTCTTACTGAAAATGAGAAATCACAACTCATTTCTGTGTTGAAAGCTCATAAACCAGCCATTGCATGGAAGATTCATGATATTAAAGGAATAAGTCCTTCGTATTGCACACATAAAATCCTTATGGAAGAAGGTCATAAAACGTATGTGCAACGCCAACGAAGACTAAATCCTAATATGCAAGATGTAGTTAAGAAAGAGATTATTAAACTGCTAGATGCAGGTTTGATATATCCAATTTCTGATAGTCCATGGGTAAGCCCAGTTCAATGCGTACCTAAGAAGGGTGGCATGACTGTCATTACAAATGAGAAAAATGAGCTTATTCCTACTAGGACTGTAACAGGATGGCGTGTATGTATTGATTATAGAAAATTAAATGACGCCACCAGAAAAGATCACTTTCCCTTACCTTTCATAGATCAAATGTTGGAAAGATTAGCCGGAAATAGTTACTATTGTTTTCTAGATGGATTTTCCGGATATTTTCAAATTCCAATAGCACCCAAGGACCAAGAGAAAACCACATTCACGTGCCCTTATGGTACTTTTGCTTACAAAAGAATGCCATTTGGACTTTGTAACGCCCCTGCAACCTTTCAAAGGTGTATGATGGCGATTTTTCATGACATGATAGAAGAATGCATGGAAGTATTCATGGATGACTTTTCAGTCTTCGGTGATACATTTAAATCATGTCTAGTTAATCTGGAACGAATGCTAATTAGATGCGAAAAATCAAATCTAGTACTTAATTGGGAGAAATGCCATTTCATGGTTAAAGAAGGCATCGTTCTTGGACATAAAATTTCAAAAGAAGGAATTGAAGTGGATAGAGCTAAAGTAGATGTAATTGCTAAACTTCCACATCCCACCAATGTTAGAGGAGTTAGGAGTTTTCTAGGGCATGCCGGTTTTTACCGACGTTTCATAAAAGATTTTTCTAAAATTGCCACTCCTATGAATAAACTCCTAGAAAAGGATGCGCCATTCATCTTTTCAGATGAATGTATCAAATCTTTTAATATTCTTAAAGAAAAACTCACTAATGCGCCGATCATGATAACACCAAATTGGAATCTATCATTTGAACTAATGTGCGATGCAAGTGATTTTGCAATGGGAGCCGTTTTAGGACAAAGGATTGAAAAACGATTTCAACCTATATATTATGCTAGTAAGACATTACAAGGAGCATAAACGAACTATACAACTACTGAAAAAGAACTCCTTGCTATTGTCTTTGCTTTTGACAAATTTCGATCATATCTCGTTCTAGCAAAAACGGTGGTCTATACCGACCATTCTGCTCTTAGATACCTATTTTCAAAACAAGATGCTAAACCAAGATTAATCCGTTGGATCTTACTCTTACAAGAGTTTGATATTGAAATCCGAGATAAAAGAGGAGCAGAAAATCTCGCCGCTGATCATCTTTCTCGTCTTGAAAATCCCGAATTAGAAGTTCTAAATGAATCGACCATACAAGACAACTTTCCTGATGAATATCTATTGAAGATAGATTATAAAGAAATCCCATGGTTTGCAGACTATGCAAACTACTTAGTTTGTGGATTCCTTGAAAAAGGATTATCGTACCAAAGACGAAAGAAATTCTTCAGTGATATAAAACACTATTTCTGGGAAGATCCACATCTGTTTAAAAGTTGTCCCGATGGAATAATACGCCGATGTGTATTTGGAGATGAAGCTAGTAAAATTTTAAACCATTGTCACACAGGACCAACAGGAGGGCATTATGGGCCTCAACTAACAGCAAGAAAAGTTTATGAAGCTGGATTCTATTGGCCTACAATTTACAAAGACGCACACCTTCTTTGCAAATCCTGTGATGCATGTCAAAGGGCTGGAAAAATAAGTCAACGTGATGAAATGCCACAAAATGTCATCCAAGTATGTGAAGTATTTGACATTTGGGGTATTGACTTTATGGGTCCATTTCCAAAATCTCATAATAATCTATATATACTCGTAGCCATTGATTATGTATCTAAATGGGCGGAAGCACAAGCTCTCCCAACTAACGATGCACGAGTTGTAGTCAACTTTTTAAAACGTCTTTTTGCAAGGTTTGGAACACCGAAAGCTTTAATAAGTGATCGGGGTACTCATTTCTGTAATAATCAACTTGAGAAAGTTCTTAAAAGATATGGAGTAACTCATAAAATCTCCACCGCATATCATCCACAAACAAGTGGACAAGTTGAAAATACCAACCGAGCTTTAAAACGTATTCTAGAGAAAACCGTAGGATCAAATCCGAAGGAATGGTCCATTAAATTGGAGGATGCACTCTGGGCTTTTAGAACAACCTACAAAACTCCAATTGGAACCACACCTTTTAGACTTGTTAATGGAAAAGCATGTCATCTACCAGTAGAAATTGAACACAAAGCATTTTGGGCTTTGAAGACATGTAATCTTGATTTACATGAAGCCGGACGTCTACGATTAAGTCAACTAAACGAATTAGAAGAATTAAGACATGAAGCATACGAAAATTCGTTAATCTATAAAGAAAGAACGAAGAAATGGCATGATAAAAGAATCAGAAGTTCAAAAGAATTTAAAGAAGGAGACAGAGTTCTTCTTTTCAATTCACGATTCAAGCTATTTCCTGGAAAATTGAAATCAAGATGGTCTGGACCATTCATAGTCAAAAGAGTTTTCCCATACGGAACGATAGAATTAATAAATTCAAATGGGATTGAATTTAAAGTTAATGGTCACAGAGTTAAACATTACATACATGGTCCAATGGAAGTCGACAACGAAGTTAATCACAATTTCGACACCACAGCTAACTAAGTGTGGGGAGAATCAAGTCTTTAAAGGATAATATGTATTTCTGTTAGAGTTAGATTGTCTGTTTTCGTGTAGTTCTCGAAAATGGAACACGTATGGTCTTTCCCTAGCAGACCCTAAAGAACTAGTCTTCTCCCCCCATTCTGAATTTTTATTTTTTTTAGGTTTCTACGAAATGAAGACTGCCTGTGAACTAAACCATGGTCTAATGCTACACGCTTTGATCACTAAACGTAATAATGACATACTACCGAGTGAATTAGTATCAGTAATCAGAGAAAGAATGGACGGAGTTAGAAAAGAATCCAGATGCGAAGATAATAAGTTACAATTTGGTAAAGGAAAATCAAAATCCGCAGCGAAAAGAAGAGCACGACACCTAGAAAGATGTCACAAATGCGGAAAATGGTCACATGGAGGTAAATGTTCAAATAATCAAACCTATTCAAATACCGAATTTGTTACTTTATGCAGAGACGGACCGTTCATATGTTTAGAAGAAAAGACACTGAATGCTCGAGGTTACGCCTATGTAGCCATGGAAAACCAATTAAACCGACTATCTTATGAATGGAATAGATCATATAACTAAGAAATCTATTTCACAGGTATGTCTGTATAGTTTTTATTTTTATTTTTATTTTTAACCTTTTGATAATAAACGCTAATTTGTTCGCTAAAAAGTATTAAATTGGTATTAAATAAAATTAGGTTTGGCGACCGAAATTATTGATATCATTCAAAAATTTATTACATCACTGCGAAATTTAACGTTTATTCTTAAGGTATAAATATCTTTAAACAATCAACCCAAAATATTTCAAAAATTCGTCATGAGTTAAATTAGGTCTTGGAACCGAAATTACTTTACCGAAAAGAGGGGCGCATATTTTTGATAATATTTGATTGATTAAAGTGGGATAAAAAGACAAAAAGATTTTTAATTTTATTTTTACCATATTTTAAAAATTAATATTTAAATCTTAAATTAATATTGTAAACTTTGTAAAAACAATATATTTAAAATATTTGAAAAATTAATATAAGTTTGATATGAATTTATGAATTTTTAAATTAAGTTTGGTGTGAATTTTTAATTTCTAAAATATAAATTTTTAATTTTATGCATTTCAAATTTTAAGTTTGGTGTGATTTTTTTTTTTTTTATATTAATTTTGAATTTTAGATTTAAGTTGTGTGAATTTAAAAACAAAAATTTACTTTATCTCATTAAGTTAAGAATATGATTTTTAAAATTCGTCGTAAGTTGAAGACTAGGTCTTTGAACCGAAATTGCTTTACCCGAGGGAGGGACGAGAACTTTTATTATCATTATTTTTAATCTTATTGAATTAGAGTATGCCAAAAACATTGAAAAAACCCAAAAATCTTAGCTTTTAAAACAATCGCTACAAAAAGACAAATTTTAAAATTTTGTCGAAGGACGGACTAGGACATCGATCCGAAACGACCTCGTCCTAAATAACAAGGGAAACAAAATTTTAAAATTAATTACTTAATTGTTTTAATAAGTTAATGATTATAAATAATAAAAAAAAAAAAAAAAAAAAAACAAACTCCGCGACTCGCGGAGTTTGAAGTGCAAAACCTCCGCGACTCGTGGAGGGACCGAAAATCAGAAAAAAAAATATAAAGAACTGCACGATCAGTTCACTCCCCCACACAAAAACACTGCGAATTTCACAGCGAAAAAACCCGAAAAAACCCGAGAAAAAACCCCAAAAATCCCAATTTTTAACCGTTAATCACCAAATCTTTTGCTAAAATCATGTTGAGAAGGATGCTATCTAAGAATTACTCAAGAAAAACGGTAAATTTCTACACCTAAACACCATTTAATTCGAAATTTGGTGTTCTTGAGCTATTTTTTCCCCAATTTGATTTTGATGCTTTTTAGTGTAATTAGAATTAAATTGTTTATGTATTATGCTTGTATAACCTAGATTGATGCTGTTTAACATGATTAGAAGCCTTAAACTTCAAATTTTGAATAATCTAGGGTTTGTGTTCTTGAGCAAATTTGGGGCTTTTTGATATAAACAGGTTATGGCCGATTTTTGTCATGAATTGTTGCTAAATTGAGTAGTGTAACATGTCTAGGTAGTTAAATGATCCAAACTTTGAGCCTAAACATGATTTTGAGAATTAAAGTGGACTTTTTCAAGTCTAAAATTCATGAACTTGATTTTTGAAAGATAATGCCATTTGAGACCTGTTTAATTGCTAGTAATGATTATTTTGACATGTTATTTGAGTTGAATGCTTATGAACTTGGCGAACATTTTCGTATATGCTTATTTGAAAAAGTGTAGATTTGATAAAAATGTGAAAATGAGCTTAAGTTTGATATAAATTGATAATGTCATTGTAATTATTTTGATTGATGATTTTGCTGACACTAATGCATATTTGGATGCACAAAATTTGTGTTTGATGTGTTTTGCAGAATGAAAGGGGTGAATCTTCATCCCAAGCCCGCAATGCTCCTGCTGAGAATTTGGAACAACAGGAGGTGGATAACTACTACAAGCAGGATGTACCTCATCCAGTCATGACCTTTTCCGATATGCATTTGGAAGAGTTGCACCCGAACCTGAGATTTGACAGACTTTGGATAGATTATCCAAAATATCAACGGGGTTTGCATACTCTTCATTCCAAGGTTGTTGAGGTACCGAGGGTCATAGAATGGGGACCCTTAGAAGCTGTAGAATTGGCCGGGCCAATTAGGGAATTACTTGTACAGAGGTATGGTAATTCTTCTTTTAATGACTGGATATGTTTATTCACCATACGTAGACCTGTATATAAAGTATGGTGTGAAGAATTGTTATGTAGTATAGAGTTGAATGATCGGGTAGCTAGTTTAACCGATCGTTCTTTTATTAGATTTTTGTTAGGCGGTTCGATGCGCCACATGTCTTTACTGGACATGGCTCAGGCTTTACGTATATATACGCCTGAGGAGTTGGCGTCTGCCGATTGTAGAGGATTGATACTAAACGGTAGAAAGATAGATGAGAATTTTGATACACACGGTGTGTGGAGTCAAATGACAAGCCATCACCGTTTCAAAGGGGGAAACTACTCTTATTTGGATATAGATAGAGCCGAATTAAGAGTGATACATAGGTTTTTAGCTAATTCGATTACACAAAGGGGTAAGAACAAAGAAAAAGTAAATGAACAAGATTTGTTTTACCATATGTGTATTCGAGACCCACAGAGCGCTGTAAGTATACCATATTGTGTGGGTTATTATTTATCAGCTATGGTTCGGGGGATGCGACCACATAGCATAATAGGAGGTGGAATTTTTATTACTTTGATTGGTGAATATCTCGGTGTGGATATAAGTCGGGGGGATTATTAGTAGAAGAACCGGAACCCCGCGACACTATAGGTTTAAATGTATACCATGGTGCGAAAGTTTTGAAGAGGCGAAATAACGCCGCAGTACGATACCATGGTAGACATCCACAGGTGGAGAGAAACCAGCAGCAAGGTAATGTAGGAGGGGGGAATGAGATGCAAGAAATGCATAGGTTTATAGCTTCTCAGGAATACGAAAATGCTAGACAGAGAGCATTTGAAGATTGGCAAGTTCATCATAACCAGATCATAGCTCATTGCCAACATATAGGTAGAAACTATATTCCTACACCGAAACCCGTCTTCCCTCCTTGGTCTATAGAGATGCAGCCACCATATCCTACGTATGACCCTGCCGAAGCATTCTATAGCACTTATGGTTATGCCTGGAACCCCTATTGGTACCAATATCATCCTTAGTTTACTTATTATTATTTTTATTATTTTGTAATTTGTAATTATTGATACATTTAATATTTTTGTTAATATTGTAATCATTTTTATAATTATCTAACTTTTATTCTTAAACTTTAATAATTTTTGAATGTGGGGTAATATACCAAACTTCAAAAATATGTATATATGTTTGCAGTTTATCTTATGTACACAACAGGGTAAAACAACGCATTTTCAAAGACTGGCATTAAGTTCAGCAAAAGCAACTAATTTTGACGACAAGATGCAAAATATATGTGAAATAACAACAAGACGGAATGAACAAATGATGTGCACCATTTATCATTCAGCAAACAAACGCCAATATATTTGGAAACTTTGGTAAAAATTTAATCATTTTCACACAAATCACCCTCAATAATTTAAATTGTTACTGATTTCTTGCAAATGAGGGCATTGCAAGATCTTAAGTGTGGGAAGGGGTTAAATTCTTTCGGATTTTAAAATTTTTATATTAAACACTTGGTTACCATTAAAAATACTAGTAAAGCAGTAGTTGTATTAGAATCTAGTGCTCTCTGATAAAAAAGAACAGCCCTAGTCTTATATACTGACTACCCAATTCTAGTGAAATTTTTCAAAATTTTCAATTAAATGAATTAAAATCATGTTTATACATATTTATGAACGATAAAACTAGGTTTTAAACCGAAATTATTGTTACCTCGGAAAGGACATAAATTGAGAAACAAACTAAAATGTTAAAAATTCATTTAAAATGGAATAGAGGACGATAAAAAGGAAAATAAAAGCCAAGTGTGGGAAAATTTACCAAGTTATCTTAAACATATGTCACATATATCTGTAACAAATAACTGAAAATACTTTTGCTTTGGATTAAACTAAACTGTTTTGCCCGATGAAAGAAAAGAAGAGATGGATCTACACGATGAATCAATTCCATCATTAAAAGGAAGTAAAGTCTTCCGAAAAAGAAACGCGCTTCTTGATTTAGGTCATGAAGTTGTCGTCCAGACCAGCTGTAGGTTGACAAAAAATCTAGAAAAGTCATCACTAAAATCAGCAGGAAATCCACGGACCTCAGCATTAAACAGGGTCGCCAAGTGGTCAGATTTATCATAACCATGAGAAGGATTTATCTCGTACAATGGGGGGGCACCGTGCAAATTAGCTTGATAAGACTAATGAATCAGATCCCCAGAAAGGATAATCTCCTTAAAGATTAAAAATCAGCTTTTAAGACTGATATTACTCAATCCTAGAGATTGACCTTAAAGATTGAGAATTACAAACTCATGGAATTCGATGATATCTAAACTCGAGCCTAAACGAGAAAATATTTTGATCAAAATTATAAACCGATTTGTTTTCTGAAAACCCTATTTTCAATGCGTTCATTACCATTGAACGTAAAATCCTAGGAATTCACCTGGAATTCATTAGGTCACCTGAACTAAATCGGGTGTCAACCGTAAGAACGGTGGTTGCATAGCATGGTCAAAGACAGGACCTTGTGCCATAACGAAAAATTATAAGGGTGAGCTTTACTATTGCTCCTACCAAGGATAGTAATTGCGTCCGACACGTTATAGACCATAACTAAAAGCATGTCAGGGGACATTGCCTTAACAGTTGCTTGTTCAAAGCTTTCCTTTACAACTGGACGGTAGTTTACCGAAAGGTAATATACGGGACAAGTAAACTGGACGTGTTGCTTTCCAAATACAAGGTTAGCAAGTGGGTGACACAAAACCGCAAGTTTTGAGCTAAAATTTTCAAATCTGAAACCCACCAAACCCACAAAAATATTTTGCAAACACCGGTAAAGGGTTATTCCGGAAAACTTATCTAGGGTAAAAACTAGATTTAATTTTCAAAAGATCAAATGTTTTCATAAAGATCCAATTTCCTTAATGGATCTAAATTTTTATAGTCATGTGGGACTGTAAACCATATCGTTACTACCATTGTTTATACCGCCGTATAGAAATCACTGATGTACAAAGTGTGAAGAATAAAGAAGTGATTCTAGTATTTCAAGACGATATTGCTTGAGGACAAGCAACGCTCAAGTGTGGGAATATTTGATAATGCTAAAAACGAACATATATTTCATAGCATTATTCCTCAAGAAAGACAAGCTTTTAGTTGCAATTGTTCTATTTACAAGTGATATTCGTTTGTATAATAAAAGGTGAAGACAAAAGACAGATTCGACGAATTGAAGACGCAAACGACCAAAAAGCTCAAAAGTACAAAAGACAATCAAAAAGGTTCCAATTATTGATAAGAAACGTCTCGAAATCACAAGAGTACAAGATTCAAAACGCAAAGTACAAGATATTAAATTGTACGCGAGGACGTTCGAAAATCCGGAACCGGGACCAAAGTCAACTCTTAACGCTCGACGCAACGGACTAAAAATTACAAGTTAACTATGTATATAAATATAATATAATATATAATTAATTATATTAATTATATATATATTATATATATATATTAAAAACCGTCGGCAGAGAAAACTCCAAGGACTGAGCTGTAAAATTAACCTCCGCGATTCGCGGAGTTTGAAGGGGATTTTGCCGCGAGTCGCGGAGCCCCAAATTTCAACTCTGGCTATAAAGCAAACCGAATTCTGATCAAAATTTCATATCCATTTTTCTCTCTTCTCTCATATATATACGTAAAATATATATATATAATTTATATTTTAATTTTAATTTTAATTATAATTCTAATAATAAGGGTATGTTAGCGAATGTTGTAAGGGTGTAAGTCGAAATTCTGTCCGTGTAACGCTACGCTATTTTTAATCATTGTAAGTTATGTTCAACCTTTTTATATTAATGTCTCGTAGCTAAGTTATTATTATGCTTATTTAAAACGAAGTAATCATGATGTTGGGCTAATTACTAAAATTGGGTAATTGGGCTTTGTACCATAATTGGGGTTTGGACAAAAGAACGACACTTGTGGAAATTAGACTATGGGCTATTAATGGGCTTTATATTTGTTTAATTAAATGAAAGTTTGTTAATGTTAATATAAAGATTTACAATTGAGCGTCCCTATAAATTACCATATACACTCGATCGGACACGATGGGCGGGGTATTTATATGTACGAATAATCGTTCATTTAACCGGACACGGGAATGGATTAATAGCCACTAGAATAATTAAAACAGGGGTGAAATTACATTCAAGGGTAATTGGTGTAATTGTTAACAAAGTAGTAAAACCTTGGTTTACACGCAGTCGATAACCTGGTGTATTCATTAAACAAAGTATTAAAACCTTGTTACAATTCGAATCCCCAATTAGTTGGAATATTTAACTTCGGGTATAATAATAATTTGACAAGGACACTTGCAATTTATATTTATGACTGATGGACTGTTATGGACAAAAACCAGACGGACATATTAAATAATCCAGGACAAAGGACAATTAACCCATGGGCATAAAACTAAAATCAACACATCAAACATCATGATTAAGGAAGTTTAAATAAGCATAATTCTTTTATTTTATATTTAATTTCCTTTATTTTATATTTAATTGCACTTCTAATTATCGCACTTTTATTTATTGTTGTTTAATCGCACTTTTAATTATCGTACTTTTTAATTATCGCAAGTTTATCGCACTTTTATTATTCGCAATTTCATTATTGTTATTTACTTTAAGTTTTAATTTAAGTCTTTTATTTATTTAATATTTTACATTAGGTTTTAACTGCGACTAAAGTTTTAAAATCGACAAACCGGTCATTAAACGGTAAAAACCCCCCTTTATAATAATAATATTACTTATATATATATTTGTATTTTTATAAAAGTAAACTAATATAGCGTTGAGCTTTGTTTAAAGATTTCCCTGTGGAACGAACCGGACTTACTAAAAACTACACTACTGTACGATTAGGTACACTGCCTATAAGTGTTGTAGCAAGGTTTAAGTATATCCATTCTATAAATAAATAAATATCTTGTGTAAAATTGTATCGTATTTAATAGTTTTTTCTGCTAAAATTAATAACTATTTTATATACACCTCGCATAACATCATTTACCATAATACATCCGTTGACAATGAAGTCAAAATAAGATACACGGTGATGATTTTGTGAATGCAAAGTTTTCTTGAATAAAGCATTTATGACTCCATGCACATAGCTTGTATCACATATAAGCAAACAGCGAAAGACTTCTAGAAACCTGAGAATAAACATGCTTAAAAGTGTCAACACAAAGGTTGGTGAGTTCATAGTTTTAATGTTGCGCATAATCTGTATATAAAGGTGAATCACAAGTTTTCAGTTGTTTCATCCAGAAACGTTTATCAAAATATTCTACGAAATTGAGCACCCTGGTAACTAAACTTAACGTATATATATTTTATACCCTTTGTATAATCATCTTAATAATACACGCAAACCAACGTGTACGCTTCTCAAATAGCATACGTCCGTTAAAAGGCTAGCGCTCTAGCTCGGACGGGGATATCAAGCCCTATGGATCCATATACTACTATTCGCGCCCACCAGTTCTTATAACTCGCAGTTACTAGTTACCAAAGCTAAGGGATTTTCGGTTCAAACTCAGTGTAGAATTAAGTATGTACTTGTATCCATTGCATTTAAAATAAATTGCATGTATTCTCACCCCAAAATATTTAAAGCATTTAAAAGGGGATCTATAAACTCACCTTAGCAGCACATAAGGTCATTCATCAAAAAGTGACCGTAACTCGGAATGCAAGATTAACCGTAGATCTCAACCTAGAGAACATATGTTGGTCAATACATGTCTAATAAACTAGGTTGGGTTATAGTGTATCACAATCCTAATGCTCGAGATCGACATACAAAAGTTATCAAAAGTCATTTCAAAAAGTCAATTTTGACAATTGTTCAACAAAACGAGACGTGCCTTATATAAGGATTCATTTACTTGGCTAGTAGTATTTTATCAATCTCATAAACATGTTGTTTAAATATTAATTGCAGATTCAAAAACAATTCCAATTAACGTCAATTATAATTCAGTTGACCATATCTTTTGATTCGTTCATCGAAATTACGCGATTTCTAAATGAAAAGTTATTGATTTTTCGCCAGCTTTCCGAAAACATGTATATCATATACCTTTTACCAGTAATATATGTATTTAATTCGTGATTCATTATAAACTGTTTAACCACGAAATTTAGCATACAAGCATGTATAAATATATACTCGAGCACTAGACATGTATACACTATTAATATATAAAAGATAAGATATGAATGCTCACGTATCAATATTGAGAATCAATATTGCAGGAAAGTACGTAGACGCAACAGAGATGATAAATACTAGGTTTGACTTGCAAACAATACCCATGAACATTACCCATAACCTCCATAGCTATAACCCATAATTTTCTTAGTTCTTTCCCGTTTGAAGCTTGTTTTGAAAGTGACACGCTCATGACCTCGTCGTAATATTTTATGTATAATATTACTAAAAATATTAAGATTAATAATAATAATAATCTTAATAATAATAATAATAATATAATAATAATAATAATTATTATTATTATTATTATTATTATAATAAATAAATACTTAGGGAGTAATATAAGTGTAAAAAAACTCGAGCAGAAACCTGGTATTTATAGCCATAATTCTTGATTCTGATGCCCATGCGATCGCATGGGTTTTATGCTTATTTCTCACGCGATCGCATGGCCGTCAGATCCAGCTCACATATTTTTTGTTTTCTTGTTTGTCGACATAATTAAATATAATATATATATAATATATATATATATATATATATATAATTTAAATAATTAATTATATATTATATTAAATTCATGTGCATAGTTGACTTGTAATTTTCATTTCGATGACTCGTACGTTGTCACTCGACTTATGTCCCGGTTCCGGTTTCTCGAACGCATTTTCGTACGCTTAGAAAACTCGCAATTTACATTTTGTGACTCGTACCTTTGTCAAAATATAGTCTTAAATTATCAATAAACTATATCATTCTAAGTGTATCTTAAACTTTCGAGTGTTTTGGTCATTTACTTCTATAAATCATTGTCTCGCTATTTGTTAATATATATATAATAACAAATCATTTTATGACCAAGTTAATATATATTTTCAACATTCATAAACAGGTTTTAAATATACGTCGCAAGTTATTCATACAATTAATATTCCAACTTTTCATATATATTCAAATAAATATTTAAACCAATAAGTTTAATGTACGGTATCAAACAATTAATACATTGTTACGTTTTCAAGTTATAGTATATATATATATATGTATCTATATACATATAATTGTTCGCGAATCGTCAAGAACAACCAAAAGGTATTTGAATAGATGAAAGTAGTTCAAAAATTTTGAGATTCAGTTTTACAGACTTTGCTTATCGTGTCAGAAATGTTAATCATACAAAGATTAAGTTTAAATTTGGTCAGAAATTTCCGGGTCATCACAGTACCTACCCGTTAAAGAAATTTCGTCCCGAAATTTGAGTAAGGTCGTAATGACTAACAATAAAAATGTTTTCATGACGTATATGTGTTGATAAATAGATTTTTATCACCGTTGAATAATATGGATAAAATAATTCGATTATTCGAAGCGTATGAGAGAAGTTATCGTAAAAGAGTGAAATGAAGAATAGAGATTCGTCTTAACTCTTGACATATTAACGATTGATTTCCGTAATTTAAGGAATAGAAAATCTTCATAATCTAAATAAGATTTGATTCTTCGGAATTTAAGGAAATTAAGATTTCTTTTGATTAAATGCGTAATTTGCCTCGATTGCTATGTTTGATATTTCGCTATAAATTGACCTCTTCCGTTTCATTATTTTCATCACTCTTACATCTTTTTCCTCATTTCCTATTTTCAAAAGATTGTGAAAAATTCTTCATCCAGTTCTGATTCTTGATATACTCCTAACTTTCATATCTGTCATTCTTCTTTTTCATCTACCACCGGAGGAAGTTATTTTCTTCTACCATTACCTTGGGGTTATAGTGTTTTTCATTCTCCCGTGTCTTTATATTGCTATACGCATTGATATACACGGTTTGTAATTTCTGGGTGGTTGTTGGGTTTTATATCTTCCCTTATATTTCGATGTCTCTGCTTCTGTCTTTCCATACTCATTGACATCCACAGTTAATACTCTCTCCAATTTACTGTGATTTATATATACTCCCATTGATATTTTGAAGCTTCATGCTTTTGTTTTATCTTCCCGACTTTAAATCAAGCAAATAATGGTCCAGAATTCGTAAGTATGAATTTCGGAATGAACATAATTAATGTTCTAAAAAAGAAACGGTAATAGCACAATCTGACTTGTCAAATTACCATAATAACTCGAAAAATACCGATTCATTAAGAAAATATTTTCTTGATAGTTTAGAGGTTAAATAGAATGAAAGAGTTATGTAACATAGTTTATAATGAGGGTATGATCTGTGAACCTTTATCACGTTCCATTAGAAACTCAGCATGACTTACTGTAATATAATCACGTTGATCAAGTGTCATTATATTATACTAACTCATGCTTCAGTTCCCAATACCTCTTCAAAAATATTCATATTTTAAACTCGAAGGTTTCAAAATTTAGAAACTAAAATAGTTTCTTTTATGATGTTACACAGATATCGCAAGGAGAAAATTGATTTCCGATAAGAATGATTATGGAATTATCTCCAGAAATATGGACGATATTTATAATGAAAGATACGATGATATCTTAGAATTTCTAATATCAGAGGATGATGAAGAATATTGTCCGCAAGGGTTTAGATTCGGAAGCAAGGTATTCGTTAATGTCTTCAGCAGATACTGAATCATTTGGATTCTTTGAAGTCAGGTTTCGTACTTGTGATTTATCCACAGCCTCTTTCATACTTTGCTCAATCCGTTTTCCAGTTCCAAACTTTCTCTTTTTCTGAGCTTTGCCAGCACACTATCCTTTATCATCAAAATTTTGGCTGTTAAGGTTGTTTACAGTTTTTGCTGCTTCATCAGCATTCAAAGTTATCATAACCGAATCGTTGGTTATCAATCCGAGGTGTATTCAAAAGTTTGAAGGGTTTGCATGAAGATTGTAATTGTCAAGATACATATGATGTTCTAGAATTTTGAACGATACAAATTTTTTTTTCTGGGTTTATGAATAGAAGTGATGTTCTAGCACAGTTTTGAAGTCAAAGTATAGCATTTGAAAGATGTAAGAATCTAAGAGTGATGTTTTCTGTTAAATCTTGGTTTGGATTCTGATTTTTCAAAATCAGAATATGTAACTGAATTTGTATGGAAACGATTGTATATCGCTATGAGCATAGTTAATAATTTTTGAATCAAAGTTGAAGAATGTACAGTATAACATATTAATTGTGAACTTATATATTTCCCGAGTATTACCTACCCGTTAAAGATTTCACAATTAATACTTTGTACAAAAGAATTTTTTTTTTATTACCGTCTTTATGAAAATATATGTATGTATATCTTCTTCAGATGTAATACAGATTCAATGAGTTAATATCATATTAAGCTCATTTGATTTTTGAATTGAATGAATAATCTCTAAAACATTAAGGATTACATAATCTTCGCGGAGTATTTCACTAATGAAATCAATACTTCATTATTTATTCTTATTCCTCGGTGAAGGATGTTGATGCTCGTGGAATTCTTATGAACTTCATAAGATATAAATGATGTTTTCTAGAAAGTTTCGAGTACATCGAAGATAAAAGGGTAAAATCAAACATGTAATTGATTAATACACTAAGTTCATTATGAAATAGAATTCATTGAGTTGAAACAGAGATTGTAGTTAACGATGGTTAAGTCGTTAACGAAGGATGTACATCATAGCATATTAGTAATATGAATTAACCGAGTAGTATTTACCCTTTTTCAATTCATACATAATAGCTTAGTACGAAAAGATTTATGATTGTTTTAAAATTTATATATATAAGATATACATATAAATTCTTTAGAGGAATTGAGTTATTACTTCATAATTCATTGATACAATATACTCGTTGTTGACTCGTAATGATGTCCACGGTGCTTTCTTGAACTGACGGAGCTTGTGATGTTAGAGGTGCTGCTGATTCTGATGATGTTGACAGCACTGACTGTGCTGGTGAGGCTAAGGGTACTGTTGATGCTGTTGGTAAAACAAGTCTAGCTTGTATCTTACACCATTCGGATAAGGGTTTCTACTCTATCTGATTAAGGGTCAAGGCTAGAATAGATAATCTCTAAACTTTAGAAATTACATAATCGCCGTAGAATGTTTCTCCGATGAAGTTATGAATCCATACTTCATCGTTTGTCGTTGCTGGTACTTCTTGGTACCTATGGTGCGTATGATGTTGATATCCGAGGTACAGATTGTGATGTTGAGGCGTGTGATGCGGATGTGGTTGTTGGTGGTGGTAATGATCCTGTTGGTGTGGATGATGTTGGTACCGATTATGCTGCGGGTGCTGCTGCTGGTGTTCGTAACCCTTGCACCATATTCTCCAAAGTCACTACCCGAGCACGAAGCTCGTTGACTTCTTCTATTATACCGGGATGATCGGTGGTTCGGACGATCGGATAAATAAGATTTATAATATGGGATAGTATATAATCATGATGAGATACTCTGGAAATGGGAGAGAAAATAGTATTACGAATAGGTTCGCCGGTAAGTGCTTCAGGTTCTTCGCCAAGAGGTGAATGTGGTGGATGGAAGGGATCACCTTCTTCTTGTCTCCAATGATTAAGTAGGCTACGAACCCATCCCCAATTCATTCAGAATAGGTGATGGTTGATTTGTTGATCCATTCCGGTTACACTTTCTTCAGAGTTCAGGTGAATATCCATATCGGAATAGCTGTCGGAATTTAAGGAATTTGAACTAGATACGGGATCCATCTTGTATAATTAGAGAGATGATTTTTGATATGAAATAGATTATAGAATTTAGATTGGTACTTTTCAATACATAATTTACACATGTATATATAATACCAAAATCCCGTAAATTACGGAGAAATTTTCGGAAGATGGCAGTCAAAGTTTACTGTAATAGATATGCCAAGATATGAATTTTGTCTATACACTATCTATGCAATCAATGCAATAAGACGCGTTTAGACTTAAGATGATAGACAGGTAATTTCTGATAAGAAATGATAAGCAAAACTTTTGACATGCAGACACAGTCGAAGTCCAGACTTACTAATGCATCCTAACAACTATCAGTTAGACACACTTATGCAAGACCTGGTTCACTAAGACCAACGCTCTGATACCAACTGTGACGATCGCTCCAAATCCATATGGACGAACACGTCATTCATTGATTTCATTGTGAGATATTTGACCTCTATATGATACGTTTTGTAAACATTGCATTCTTTTCAAAAGGTACACAATAAATGAATATCAATTTCTAAGGTTTTCAACGTTTGATGATTTCTACATATAGACAATCACCATAAATAATAGTTTACCATAATACATCCGTTGACAATGAAGTCAAAATAAGATACACGGTGATGATTTTGTGAATGCAAAGTTTTCTTGAATAAAGCATTTATGACTCCATGCACATAGCTTGTATCACATATAAGCAAACAGCGGAAGACTTCTAGAAACCTGAGAATAAACATGCTTAAAAGTGTCAACACAAAGGTTGGTGAGTTCATAGTTTTAATGTTGCGCATAATCTGTATATAAAGGTGAATCACAAGTTTTCAGTTGTTTCATCCAGAAACGTTTATCAAAATATTCTACGAAATTGAGCACCCTGGTAACTAAACTTAACGTATATATATTTTATACCCTTTGTATAATCATCTTAATAATACACGCAAACCAACGTGTACGCTTCTCAAATAGCATACGTCCGTTAAAAGGCTAGCGCTCTAGCTCGGACGGGGATATCAAGCCCTATGGATCCATATACTACTATTCGCGCCCACCAGTTCTTATAACTCGCAGTTACTAGTTACCAAAGCTAAGGGATTTTCGGTTCAAACTCAGTGTAGAATTAAGTATGTACTTGTATCCATTGCATTTAAAATAAATTGCATGTATTCTCACCCCAAAATATTTAAAGCATTTAAAAGGGGATCTATAAACTCACCTTAGCAGCACATAAGGTCATTCATCAAAAAGTGACCGTAACTCGGAATGCAAGATTAACCGTAGATCTCAACCTAGAGAACATATGTTGGTCAATACATGTCTAATAAACTAGGTTGGGTTATAGTGTATCACAATCCTAATGCTCGAGATCGACATACAAAAGTTATCAAAAGTCATTTCAAAAAGTCAATTTTGACAATTGTTCAACAAAACGAGACGTGCCTTATATAAGGATTCATTTACTTGGTTAGTAGTATTTTATCAATCTCATAAACATGTTGTTTAAATATTAATTGCAGATTCAAAAGCAATTCCAATTAACGTCAATTATAATTCAGTTGACCATATCTTTTGATTCGTTCATCGAAATTACGCGATTTCTAAATGAAAAGTTATTGATTTTTCGCCAGCTTTCCGAAAACATGTATATCATATACCTTTTACCAGTAATATATGTATTTAATTCGTGATTCATTATAAACTGTTTAACCACGAAATTTAGCATACAAGCATGTATAAATATATACTCGAGCACTAGACATGTATACACTATTAATATATAAAAGATAAGATATGAATGCTCACGTATCAATATTGAGAATCAATATTGCAGGAAAGTACGTAGACGCAACAGAGATGATAAATACTAGGTTTGACTTGCAAACAATACCCATGAACATTACCCATAACCTCCATAGCTATAACCCATAATTTTCTTAGTTCTTTCCCGTTTGAAGCTTGTTTTGAAAGTGACACGCTCATGACCTCGTCGTAATATTTTATGTATAATATTACTAAAAATATTAAGATTAATAATAATAATAATCTTAATAATAATAATAATAATTATTATTATTATTATTATTATAATAAATAAATACTTAGGGAGTAATATAAGTGTAAAAAAACTCGAGCAGAAACCTGGTATTTATAGCCATAATTCTTGATTCTGATGCCCATGCGATCGCATGGGTTTTATGCTTATTTCTCACGCGATCGCATGGCCGTCAGATCCAGCTCACATATTTTTTGTTTTCTTGTTTGTCGACATAATTAAATATAATATATATATAATATATATATATATATAATTTAAATAATTAATTATATATTATATTAAATTCATGTGCATAGTTGACTTGTAATTTTCATTTCGATGACTCGTACGTTGTCACTCGACTTATGTCCCGGTTCCGGTTTCTCGAACGCATTTTCGTACGCTTAGAAAACTCGCAATTTACATTTTGTGACTCGTACCTTTGTCAAAATATAGTCTTAAATTATCAATAAACTATATCATTCTAAGTGTATCTTAAACTTTCGAGTGTTTTGGTCATTTACTTCTATAAATCATTGTCTCGCTATTTGTTAATATATATATAATAACAAATCATTTTATGACCAAGTTAATATATATTTTCAACATTCATAAACAGGTTTTAAATATACGTCGCAAGTTATTCATACAATTAATATTCCAACTTTTCATATATATTCAAATAAATATTTAAACCAATAAGTTTAATGTACGGTATCAAACAATTAATACATTGTTACGTTTTCAAGTTATAGTATATATATATGTATCTATATACATATAATTGTTCGCGAATCGTCAAGAACAACCAAAAGGTATTTGAATATATGAAAGTAGTTCAAAAATTTTGAGATTCAGTTTTACAGACTTTGCTTATCGTGTCAGAAATGTTAATCATACAAAGATTAAGTTTAAATTTGGTCAGAAATTTCCGGGTCATCACACATTATTAACCAGTGATATTTTAAATACATGCGTCGTGCATTAAAATACATGTTACCAGGGGCGATTTTATGAAGGGACAAGTGGGGGCAGCCGCCTCCAGTGGATTTGCAATTTTTAGTGTAAATATTTTGGATTTTTCGACTTTGTCTCCGGTGGATTTTTTTTGCCCCAAAACTTAAATATTTTACCCCAAAACCTTCAAATGTTGCCCAAAAATCTCCAAATTTTACCCCAAAACCTTCAAATTTTGCCCACAAACCTTCAGATTTTGTCCTAAAACCTTCATAATTTGCCTAAAAACCTCCATTTTTTGTCCCAAAACCTCTATATTTTGCCAAAAAATTTGCTACGGGTTACTTTTTTTTTTTCCCTCGGTGAAAAAAAATCCTGGTAATATATAAAGTCGGTAGATAGATAACAAAGAATGACACTTTTTAGGTTATGTGGCAATTTCTTTTCTTAATTAGTAAGCAAGAATTGCACACTGTATAGCCCATCTCTGCTTTTACAAATGTGATAATCAACTCGCCACGTATATATAATCATTTAAAGCCCTTAAACCCTTAACTTTACTACATACTACAGTACATTATATAACTTGAATATTGGACATTTACAATTTCTTTCGCATATATATATATATATATATATATATATATATATATATATATATATATATATATATATATATATATATATATATATATATATATATATACTATTTTCGTCACATTTCAATTGTTTTACAGAGATCTTTTCATTTTCACTTTGACCCTAAATAAGGAGTATTATTCAATAAAATTTATATCAATTGATTGAATTTTAAATATATTTTTACCGGTATAATGTTCATCAAGTATTATATAACAAAAAAAAAAAAGTCAAATTTGAAAAGAAAATACCTCTAAAATCAAAACATGACAATTGAATCGAAGAAAGTAGTAATTTATAAGGTAAATTGATGAGGTTATTCTGCTCATACTAATCGAGGTGAATGAATATTTATATTAATATATACAAGGCTTAACGGGATTACATCGTAACTGTTTTCGACAATTTATATTCTTTTTAATTCTCTAGGATAATAACTTTTTCGAATTTATTATTGAAAGTTAGAGTATTTACCTTTCTATTGTTCGACTGGGTAATTAGAAGATTATTATCACACTCTAAAGATGCCTCAATTAGTAGTCCTTTTTTTTTTTTTTTTCTTACTTTTCAAGTCTTTCGTTACCAACTTTGACTTGAAAGATCTTTATTTTTATTGTATACGGAGTATCATTTAATTAAATTTATATCAATGAAAATACGTTTAAAACCAATACATTCATATAAATTTCATCAAATAATACATAACACAAACAAAAATATTTTAAGTCAAAAAATTGATAAAGAACTACTTGTAAAGTCAAACATGAACTATTAAATTGTTCTAACGTGCACAAAATTGTTCAAATTCACTTTTTTTGTTCGACTTCGACGTTCGCACAAAAAAAGGGAAAAGGCGCACAATTTGGGCTGTGTTAGAACAATTTTCGTTCTACAACACAAAATGTTCTAGCACACACATGTTCTGACACACACAAAATTGTTCCAATCCATCTTTTTTTGTTCGACTTCAACTTTTTTTTTCTAAATTTAACCCGATTTAAAGTTTAAGGTTTATTGTTTTGGGTTTAGATCCCTAAACTCAAAAAAACTCTAAACCGTTGGTGTTAAACGCTAAATCTAAATTTTAAATCTAAATCCTAAAGTGTAAATCGTGCTAAATTTAGAAGAACAAACTGAATTAGAACAAAAAAAAAATGAACTAAAACAATTTTGTATCTGTTAGAACAATTTTGTGTCGTAGAACGAAAATTGTTCTAACATAATCTAAATTGTGCGCTCTTCCTTCTTTTTTGTACGAACTGAGTTCTCATGGAGATCTAAGCCAGTCCACGCCAAACACTTTCATGTCTAACACGCAAAAAGTAAATCAATATGATTTAACGGCAAGACAACAATGTTTGAGAGTGAGATTTAAATCCGGTCCATTTATTATCGTTATGCAAGACCTCAATGGCTCAATGCCCTTAACCGGTGACCGGTCAGGCTACACGTCCGTGACTGAAAAAAAAAAAACATTTAACTTTAATAAAATTGTTAAAGTAACGAAAAAAAGTTCAAATTAAAGAATCAATAATTCAAATTATTTTGAGAGGCTATAAAAGCACACCCACCTTCAAACTTCAAACCAACTACATCTCAATCCCATAACCAGAAAAAAAGAAGGAATACATAACAATCAGTACTACCAAAATGGCAATCACTCTCCTTTTTACACTAATGATTCCCCCTTTCAAACCTTTCATCACTTAACAAACTCAATCCATTTCCTTAAAGCATACAGTTATAATCTTGTATTCCTGTATATATATATACCCTTGAATCGAAAAATGAAATCTTTTGATATCAAAATCGAAAAAATCAACGCAATTTTGAAGTACCAAAAGCTTCAAAAACTCACCACACTTTTTAGGTTCATTGAGATACTTGTTTTCCTTTTCATGATTTTAAACTATTCATCTCAACTACCTTTTTTCACTATTATTAATCTCTCAACAGATTACTTCAAAGGCATAACTTTAATGTTACTTAGTCCTAAGTTCGTGTTTGTTATTGGAAACATGATCATTTTGATCTTGTTTCTAAAATTTCAAACTAATGAGAGTATTAATACTGATTTAAGCTATGAGTACGTTAAAAATTGTCATCTAGTAAAAAGTACTACAATTAGTGATGTGAACAATAATGTTGCTCATTATGGTAACGAAAAAAAGATGTGTAGAAGCAAATCGGATAATCGGATTAAAGGTAAATGTAACGGTAAACGAAGGTATAGGGAACTGAGGCGGTCGGCTACCGATAAGTTTGATTGCGATAGCAATGACACGATGGTGATGGAGAAGAAAAGTGTGATGAAGGATGAATTGAGTTGTGAAGATTTTAGGAAAACAGTGGAAGCTTTTATTGCAAGACAGCAAAAGATATTGATAGAAGAAGAGTTTTCTCCTATGGTGTACATTGGTTCATAGACTTGGTTTCATTTCATGATCATGTATTTTGTTTGTTGTTGTTACTTTTTTTTTGCATAAGTTTAACAAATGAAGAAAATTTGGAACATATATTTGGTTGAGTAATTATTTTTATTGGCTCTATTTCTATTGGTTCTATTTTCAGTCAACAGCAAGCGTCAATTTATTGGTGTCTTAACTGTCGTCTAGAGCCTAAATTGAATTTCAGGCAGAATTTAAAAAACATGAAAATTTAATTATACCATTTTCATGGCGTCTCAATTTTATTTTAACTTTATTTTACTATTATTTTAAAAAATCATATTTATTGGCCAGATGTCCACTCGAAAGCAATCTCTTTGTCCGTCGAATAGAGAGATGGATGATTTTTCTACTTTTGAGAGTGTTTTCACTCTGGGTGGAGAAATGACTTGTTTTTATTCTCTTATAGGGGGAAGGACTGTCTACATATCACCTCCCACATACACTACTCATGCGGTTTTAGGTTTTGTTGTTGTATTTGGATGAGTAATTATTTTAACCTCTTTATGTGTAATATAATTATAACTAGTTTAATGAGCTCGTGCGTTGCACGTTATTTGTATAAATTAGTAGTCAATAATGTTAATATTGATACTTATCAAATGTATAATACAATTACAATAAAAAATTATTTATTACTGATAACATTTGTATCGAAAACATTTGTATTTAATACCAATGCATAGATTATGAGCCCGTCCGTGGGATAATTTTAACTTCAATTGACAAATAATCTATAAAACACCAAACATGAGATCCTAAAAAGCTGTTTTAAAACTGATCGTTAAGAATAATAATTTATGTATCTCTAATTGTATATGTTTTTAGTACAAACTAATTTCATTATGTCAAAATCTTATATGAAACAGAGTACACGTACGTATAAATATCTATAAGAATTATCAAATAATCATTTTAACTTTAATTGACAAACTTGAGCCCGTACATTTATATACGGAGTAATATTCTACGAATATTATATTAACGTAATTTTTTATACTTATGCGCAAACTGTAAATTAATTTCATATCATATAAAATATATTCATAAATAATATTATAATGTTAATAAATAAATATCTATTTGATAATTTTTATTACAATAAAAAGCATTGTAATGATAATTTTTATTACATTATTTATTATATATATATATATATATATATATATATATATATATATATATATATATATATATATATATATATATATATATATATATATATATAGAGGGTTAGGTTATTGTACATTGAATATTAAAATACAAATGGTACAAAGTAATATTGACCCTTGGATTGATGAGATCTGATGATAAGAAATTCAATTTTATTTTTGTCATTTATTTGAAATTAAGGGCATGATAGTCCATTCAACTATCTTTCCTTCCAATCACGTTTCCTCAAAAATAGCAGCATATCCTTCATTTTCGGATGTACTACTAGAGAAACCTTTACTCGACAAATATTGTTGCAATTAACTTATATATTGAATCATCAAAAATCATATCCTTTATTTTCTGTTGCAAATATGTAGTTGATGGTAAATGTTTTGATCATCAAAAATTGATTCACCACATTACTTTTCACAAACATTATCACAGTAAATGATTTTTCTCTAAATAACGCATCTAAATAGAATAATGATACGTAGAAGTTATTAAAATGATGCATAAACAACTACTTGTATATCATTTGCAGTAAATCCAAACGTTGAATCACAAACTTTTATCTATGATGATACATGATACATGATACATGAACGTGAACGTGAACGTGATACATGATACATCATACGTGATACATGATATTGATATGTGATACATGATTCATTATTCATTATGATACATACATGATGATACAAGATACATGATGATACAAGATACACTCTTTGATGTATATAACTATTAGAAAATAGATTTATATAATTATTCAGTTTCTGAAGGATAAAAATTTTAAAAAATGATGTAACAATTGGAGTATATCTTTGCATATTAACAATGCTTCACAAACAAATTCCTAATTAGTAGGAGGACGATCAGACTAAGTGGAATGATACGATAGTTAAAATGTTCTCCTTATTTAACTTTTTTGTATTTGACTAAATCACGCTTTCAATCTATAAACTATTCCATTAATATTAGTGGACATGTGTCAAAATTTTATGGCTTCCTACCTTAATCTTAATGTATTTTAAGACTCTATATATTAGAACGATATATATATATATATATATATATATATATTAATATTAAATAAATTATTGTTTAAAAAAATATTATTTATGATCATTCAAAACAATTTTAATAATAATCAATACCTATAATATATAGTATTATTAATTTATATAATCATAACATCTATTGTTGTTAATATTAATATAATATAATATTTTAGGTAATTAAATTTGTATATTAAATTAAATTAGGAAATTTAATAATTCAATTAATATATATTAATAACTGATAGACTGACACGTGACAAGAATAAAGGGGGAGTTGACACGTGACAAGAATTAATCAGGAGTTGACACGTAGGATTATTATCACGCGCTTTATATAATGTATAGATAGATATAATTTAATAATAGTAGTAAATGTACATATATATATACAAGAAAAATTATACAATTCGTTCACGTGGTTAGCTAGAAAAACTAGTTGCATTTCTAAATATATTTTTTTAATTTAAATTATCCTTATGGTCATCAAATAATCATTAGCCTAGCCATATCAAGTTGGTATTTTCAACTATGAGGTTGAGGGATTGAAGTTATGAGATGGAACAATTTTATATGTTCGTGGATTAATTCGTGTTACTGAGTGTGTTTTAGACAACATCATCCGTGAATAATTTAGTTGTTACTTTATCTTTCTTTCTTTTTTAACTATATTTAACAACTAAAATACTCAATTAAAATGTTTACTTATTATAAATTTTGTAAGTGATTCAATTACAATAATTCATAAAACAAGTTTTTCATGTTAACAACTAACATAGAACAAATAAGTATTTCAAAATGTAAGATGTAACATAAAGTGGCTTTTGGGTGGTATTGAAGAGAAACTATAGTGAAATGAAGTTATTCTTTCAATTTTAAGATTTCACATAAAAACACACACACACACACACACACACATCCATATATGATTGTTAAGTGTATTCGTGGTTAAAATAGTGTTTATATTAGCATTCGTTTTGTAAGAATTGTTTTTAGTTTTAACTTTTATTATCAGCCATGCCAAATTGATTGTCTACTTTATTTTTTAAACGATTAATGGGTGAAAAACTATCTAAAAATTTGTGTAATTTCAAAGTGAACAATTATAATTAAACTGGCATAACAAAAGTTTAAGGCTATAATTGAAAATATCCATAAATTAATAAAGTGTTTCTTTCATTATTTATTGTTTTAATTACATCCGCATGACAAATAATAAGACCAGCTCATATAGTGAACCGGTGGACGCTGTTTTATCCAAATACATTCTAAAAAATAAGTTTGTTTTAATAGTTTTAAATAGATCATCCTCTTAGCTCAAACATTTTGTGCAAGTTGAACCCCCTTGTGTATACTGTAACTCAAAAACAAAAAAATCTTAAACCATTAAGCAAAAAAGTAATATTATAAATTTTATTATTTTATATTATCTTGTTTAGACTAATTTCCTTTTAAAAGTAGATAATGAAAGGGAATATTTTTTTAAAGTCCTGATGCCAAATGGCCATTTCTTATAATGAATCCTGAAAACACAAAGTGAAAGTAAATTGATCAAATAGACACCCTGAGTCCCTGATAACTCTACAGCATTCCAACTTGTTATTCTTTGGAAAAATTACTACTACTTGGTATGTTTTAAGAAAGTGGAGTTCATTTATGACTCAAATGTGACCCATATCCCTTGTCAGTGGGTCAAGACAAATTTCCCAAGAAGATTTAGATTAAGGGACACCAAAGTCTACTTTTTTCATAACAAGGCACAATCAAGGTACAAGTAGCACAAGTCATAACACATTATGTTAAAATAATCTTTGAAGACAAAACATCACTACATACCAAATCACCTTAGCATCCGTAAACTGTATGATAAAACTAAAGGATTCCCGGTTACTATGTAGATAATAATAGGTTCAGCATAACCACACCGTTAGGTAAAAACTCGGCGTCAAGAGACCACATATAATTGTGCCTGCAGGTAAAGATTACACACTGTTAGAGAATCAAAATTCATAACTCAATTTGCATACTGTTTACAGTAGATGGGTATCTTCTTCTACCAACCCATAATAACATCTTTATAAAAAGAAAGAAAATGGAGATGCTTTTCGACATTAAAAGCAACATGTTGGGCTATTGGCTGACTAAGAACTAAGGCACTAGATGTAAAGCTTTAAACCTGAAAGTCAATAGAATTGATTCTGTCCACTCGTAGATTAGAAAGTATATTTTAATGTGATTTCCACTATTAGCAGATTAGTAAGGCTTTGCAATAATAATAATATATATATATATGAATTATAGAAATGTCGAAAAACATGTGTCAAATGGTGCAATAAAAATGACTTTTTCACCATATTAAAAAACTTTTACATTAAAGGTGGCATTTTTAACCAATTAACTTTGAAATTAGAGCATTTGGCTTATGTTTCGTCCATATAGATCAAACATATATAATCAACAGAATTGGGTTCAAAGAAAACGAGCCAAATGAGTCAACCCAGCCCATTGTGACGTACTGATAGAAGTTAGAAACAAAATAATTTTCGGATCAACCTAGCCCATTGTGACCCATTACGCACTGCCTATTATCCCACACCTCTACTTAACAGTCTCAGATATAGCCGGTAATGACAAGTTTTGAGTGAACTCGGTGTATATAGAAACTTTTTATGTGCACGAATCATTGGAGGTGGCAAATATGACAATTAACAAATTTGATTAAATAATAACTGCAAAACCATTAGGCGTATATACAAGTTTTAATGAGGACTATAGTTTATATTTTTCTTACCAAAATCGGAAGATAGAAGGTATCTCTATACTGCCATTTTCATTTCTATTTTTTGGTGAGGATCGTAACCAACAAGTTTGAAATCTTCAGACACAAAAGCATCTATATCCTTCTTCTCAGAATTGATCTTCAATATCTGAAAACCAAATGTTCTCTTCTTAAACACGCTCAAAATATAAGACCATAAAAATAAACTATTCAACACAGAGAGTAGACATCACAACACTAAAGGGGAGATGGGTAGGGTTGATTTGGCCCAAATGAACGAAACCAGGTCAATTTGGGCTTTTTTGTTAACTTTTAGGTTTCGTTGGACGAAATAACATATCCATATGACCAGTTTTGACCTAAATGAATTGTCCATCGCCCATCTTGTCACCTCTACATATAATTATACTTACAGGAAAAGGTTTAGGCAGCTTTTGAAGCTGGTCCTGCAGAGGCCTGACATGTGTGCTATAGACATGAGCATCACCAAGAACATGGACAAAATCACCAGGAACAAGATCTGCATTTGTAAGATCAAATCCATATTCATGCATATTAATTCAGATGAATCAACATAAACTGTAGCAAATGCATTTACAAATATACATACCACAAACATGGGCAATCATGCATGTCAAAAGGGCATATGATGCTATGTTAAACGGAACACCCAGACCCATATCTGCAGATCGCTGATACATTTGACAAGATAACTCTCCTTGATTTACATAGAACTGCATAAATTAAACAGCTATGTGTTACTTAGGGGTCGATAAGAAGCAAATTAATATGAACAAACCATTCCAACACAAACCTGTGCAAACATGTGACAAGGTGGAAGTGCCATCTGCTTGAGATCTGAAGGGTTCCATGCAGAAAGAATAATGCGACGGTCATCTGGATTATTTTTTATCTTGTCAATAACATCAAGCAATTGATCAAAGCCTTGGCCAGTGTAGTCAGCATGCATGTTAGTATACCTGTAAATACGAATGTTTATAAGTAATTATGTTCTTTATCAAATTATTGTAATTACATATTTAATGTTTTAACCTGGCACCAAAGTGTCTCCACTGAAATCCGTATACCGGTCCCAGGTCACCTTCTTCTCTATCCACCAAACCAATACTGCAGTATATTATAAAAATAGATAAATATAAAACAAAATTAGAAGATATAAAGCTCGTGCGAGTAGGCAAGTAAAAGGTGTGCAACTGTGCACTTGCCTGTCTAAGTAATTTCTGGATGCATTGCCATCCCATATATGAATGCCCTTATCTTGTAAGACCTGATAACCATAGGCGTGAGTCGCCAAGAAAGTTTCTCAAAGTTGGAAACACAAACAGAATTTATGCCGAAACATATAATGACGAAAAATGATATTTTGCATATGTCAGGTCTGGAACTCAGGTCTAAATGATTTTCAATTGGGTTTGAAGACAGAAAAGGTAAATACATGTTTGTTAGAACATTAACAAGACAAATATCACAAATGTGCAGAACTAAAGGTATTTTTTCTACTGCTTTCAAAAGATAACAGCAGCACAAAAGAAAACTGATATGTATGCTCAGGATTATCCTTGCACAAAGGATATAGCAAATATGTAAACTGGCACTTTGGTCATAATAGCATGACGTTTAGACCATCAAAATAACAATCTGATGCATAAAGTTGAACACACATAGAGATGAGTTCTTCACATGTTTCTATTAAACGATGAAAAACAACAATCCTTCAGTATTCATATAGGTCTGTGAACTTTTAACTTAAACAAGACAGGTGAAATGGGTCGAAAACTGTTATGCGAATAAGATTACCTTTGCACTTGTTGACCCACTGATAAACCACAAAAGTTCTTCCACAACTCCACGCCAAAAAACTTTCTGTAGAAACAAAATTGTTGATGTCATGGAATATAGTAAAATGGAGACAAGCATGTAACATGAGTTCTTTCATTAAAAAGACACATACCTTGGTTGTAAGAAGCGGAAAAGACTTTCGCAGATTGAAACGCATCTAGTGGCAGTAAAGAAAACAATTAAATGTATCAGAGAAATAACTTAAACCTTCATTACACAAGGATAACTTGATTTAATCTTTGCATAAAACGAGCTTGAAGTAAGTACCTGGCAGCCAAACTTAGACAAAGTACCAGTTCCAGTACGGTCACCCTTCAAAGCACCATTATAAATGATGTCATCCACTAGTTTCAAGTAAAGGTACTCCTCGTGCTTCTCAAATATCTTTTTGGGCAAGAAAGAGAACATCCTCACATCAAACGTTGTTGAGTGTGAGCTACTATCAGACAACAAGCCATTAGTCTTAATAGGTGTATCAGTTTCAGAATTCTTCACACGAACATAAGTAGTGAAACAATGGCGGACTCCTTTCTCCACTGATGGGAATGAGGAGTACCATGGCTGGAATTGTGAAGTATCGATAGCAGGGATAAAAGTGTCACAATCAAAGTCTGCTTCAATTTCAGTAATATGGATAGCATCACAGCCACTACCATTTAAGGACTCCCTGCAATAAAGCTAGTAGCTAAGTACAGACAAATTGAAAAAGAAACCTCTTGATTAGATGTAGCAAATGGGGCGAGTTGGGTAACGGTTGAAAAACAGTTTGGGTCAACATGAATTTGAGGCACGTGTAAAAATTGGTTAGGGTCAGGTTGGTTTGGCCTAAGCCACTTTTTGTTAAAAGTTGTACATGCATTATATAAATACTTTCACCAAAGAGTCAATGGCTTGGTGGTATCATCGGTATCAAGGTCACACTTACAACCTTGAGGTTGAGGGTTCGAGTCCTGCTTAGGACATTTCGTGGTGTATATATAATAATAACATATTATTAGGGGTGTGTGTGTGTGTGTGAGAGAGAGATAGAGAGAGTTTGCCTTTCGAAAAAATAAATAAATACATTCAATAATACTTTGTACTTTGTATACAATTTTGTGCATTAAACAAACATTTTAGCCAACTTTAGACCCGTTTACCACATCGACCCATTTCTTTTTTATCAATTATTTACCCATTTGACCCATCACCCAAACCAACCAATTAATATGTGGGTGGGTCATAAAGGTAACTGCTGCTAGAAATAAATATACAGCATAGTTGGTACAAACCTTAGGATCTCGCCACCACCAATAAGAAACACCTTCTCGATAGATAGACAATAGGGAGAAGATGCTAATAATTCCAACGCAGAGACCAGGCTACCACAAATTAAAACATTCTCTGCAGTTGCAATGTCAAAACTACCCGAACGGGTTAGAACAACATTGAGTCGACCAGTCAAGGGACGATGCTCTAGCGGTATGCTTTCCCAAGTTTTTCTTCCCATTACGACCGCATTTTTCTTAGCTGGATCCAATGTACTCATAGTTATATCCTTAAAGAATTTAAGGTCAGAAGGCAAACTCCAAGGCAATTTCCCATTCTTGCCGATACCCATAGCACGAGTTGCAGCAACTACAACTTGATAAGTCCTCCGAGGTTCGGGAGGTGGTGTGCTGATAGTGCCATTGCATACGCCCACAAGTGTTTCACCAGCCATTAATAGATTATTAACAGCCAGGGACAGACTTAAAAGTCCAGTTTTCTGTATAAACAATAAGAGCATGACAATGAAAATTACTTAAGTTATTTACTTATTCCTCTAATTACAGATGCAGTTAACACAAAAATACACATTCCTACTGACAATTACTTTCAAGGTAGAATTATTAATTGTTGATACATTTATAATTAACATGACAAGAAATAGTATCTGTTAACAACAATAAAACATACGAATATGCCCAACCACCAAATAAATTCATTTTTCTACTATTATAACAATTTCTATTATATTATATTATTATATTATTATACTATATTATATAATATAATTATAATTATGGGATGATTCTCACACACACTTTTTTAATCCTCACACAATGGAGTATTATTAGAAGAGTAAAAGGTTAAAATAGGTGTGTAAGGATAAAAAAAGGTGTGTTAGAATCATCACCCAATTATATATTATATTATACTCTAATATACTCCATATTATGATGGTATATGTTCAGTGTGTAACACGCATCATTATCCAAACCAAAATCAAATAATCTACAGCCATATCAACAACATCATCATTATAATAACAATTATACTAATCATATCAAAATTAAATTGATTCTCCAATACCATTCCCTTCCAAAAACATATAATAATGATAACAACAGACTAATATACAAAACCTAACAAAAAGTATCAACAAAATTGAACTGCATTATGTCAAAATTACTAACTACCAACACCGCGATAGTTAAATTCACAACAATCGAACTGAATAAATTAAAAAAACGAAATGGAAAAAGGAAAAGAAGAAGATTACCGATCGATGAATGAAGCGTGAAATGTACGAAATTGTGTTGAAATTATTTGCAAACAGTGTGTGTGTGTGTGTGAGTTTGGTGTGTGTGTGTGTGAGTCTCAATCAGTAGTAATTGATGAGAGACGGAATTAGGAAAAAGTGTGAAAACGAGTAGCGGAAAATAAGCGGTATTTATAAAAGCATTGCGCCGGGTTAAGAGGGGGAAAAAGGGGGATTTTTGGGAGAAATGGCGGAAAACACACACGCACGAAACTAAAAAATTAATCATTTTACCAACGAAGCAGTGCTTCAGTGTTACCCGTTGCCTATGATTTCTGGGCCCGCAGTTGTTTACCCCTTACACAAAAATGGGGCGCAGGTTCGAATCACTCGGCTTGCACGCAATTGTTGGGTTTTGGGGGAGGTATTTTACAGGCATCCGGCTATTACGGAGTTGGCTTGGTGGGTTGCCGAAGGCAACACATGGTTAAGGTGTCCCTGCCGATCTACACTTTTTACACAAAAATTAATCATTTTATATTATAAAAGTTAAAATAGACAAACTTATCCCGTCGTCCTTGAATATATACCGAAATCATAGGTGTTGTCTTCAAAGTTTTTCTTTTTTTTGCGTTCATCGTCACTGAACTTGCATTTTATAACTTGTGTCGTCCTTCTGTTAACTGTCCGTCTCTTTCCTCCGTTAACCTTCAGCAGGTGTCAAACATGTGAGGGCAATTCTGTCATTTCTCTCTTTGATAGTTCAGGGACGACCGATGTAATTTTGTCTTTTTCCCTTGAATAATTTAATTTATTTTTTCTTATCGTTTTCTTTTTTCTTTTCTTTTCTCTTTTTCTTTTCTTTTCTTATCACCTTACTTTCGTACCGCTAATTAATAATTAATTATTTGTTATGTATCTTTTTATTTAAATTATGAAATCTTATGTTTTAGTAATTTTAATTAATGTATTTTATGTTTAATAATGTGATTCCTTACAATATTGTGACGACCCGGAAATTTCCGACCAAATTTAAACTTGATCCTTATATGATTTCGACACGATAAGCAAAGTCTGATAGGTTGAGTCTCAAAATCTTTAAACTATTTATATAGATTATGTTAACCTTTGACTAGTTCCGACGATTCACGAACAACTAATTGTAAATTGATATGGAGATATATATAGATATATTTTTATTAACTTGATAGGTTATTAAAACTATAGTATGAAATGGTTGTTATAAATATTTATGTAAAATAATATATTAAGTAATGAAACTATTAGTTTAGACATATATATATATATATATATATATATATATATATATATATATATATATATATATATATATATATATATATATATATATATATATATATATATATGTATATTGTAAAATAAGAAATTTGTAAATAATATATATACATAAACTTATAATATTTCTTTCCATATATATAGGCATATAGTAATATTATTGTGTTATATTAAAAATTATTATCTTCAAGTATTGCATTATTATGATTGTCTTATTTTAATTTGTAACATTATCATGATTAATAAAACTAATATTTCTAGTAAAATTATTATAACTATTATTATTTTTATTAAGATACAATTTATTATCATTAATGTTGTCATTATTAACATTATCCTTAACATTATTATTAATAGTTATTATTAGTTCCATTACTATTATTTAAACATTATTATGAATATATAATTATATTTGTTAATTATTAATATTAATTATTATATATATAAATTATATAAAAATAAAATCAAGAATTCGTACATGTTTGTTACAAGTTACAATCAACATTGTAAACCATTTTTGTTTTTGTCTCTAAAACAGATCACAAATCGAATTGGAATCACAGAATGTAAACAAAATCCATTGTGTGTCTCAATCTGTTTTATTTATTTATTTATTTATTTATTTATTTATTTATTTCACGTCTGGTTGAAATTGTGGTCGATACCTTTGGCTATAAATCAAACCAGATACACACTAACAATAGGGAAGTCAGTCAGTTATCTATCGTATTTTCAATTAAAATTCAACACAAGTCTAGTCTGGTTATTTTTAAAACAGAAAAAGATAAAATACAGTTTGTAGTTAAAAGGCTAGTGCTCTAGCTCGGACGGGGATATCAAGCCATATGGATCCATATACTACTACTCGCGCCCACCAGTTCTTATAACTGGCAGTTACTAGTTACCAAAGCTAAGGAATTTTCGGTTCAAACTCAGTGTAGAATTTAGTATGTACTTGTGTCCATTGCGTTTAAAATAAATTGCATGTATTCTCAGCCAAAAAATATAGATTGCAAAAGCAATTAAAAAGGGAGCAAATGAAACTCACCTTAGCAGCATATAAAGTCGTTCACCAAAATGTGACCGAAACTCGAATTACCAAATAACCGTAGATCTCAACCTAGAGAACATATGCTGGTCAATAAATGTCTATCAAGCTAGGTCAGGTCATAGTGTATCACAATCCTAATGCTCGAGATCGACATACAAAAGTTATCCAAAGTCGTTTCAAAAAGTCAATTTTGACAATAGTTCAACAAAACGAGACGTACCTTATATAAGGATTCATTTACTTGGTTGGTAAAAAAATCCATTTTATCAATCTCGTAAACAAGTTGTTTAAATCTTAATTGCAGATTCAAAAGCAATTTCAATTAACGTCAATCATAATTCATTTGATCATATCTCTTAATCCGTTCATCGAAACTATTCGATATCTAAATGAAAAGTCATTGATTTTTCGCCAGCTTTCCAAAAACGTGCATATCATATACCTTTTACCAGTAATATATGTATTTAATTCGTGATTCATCATAAACTGTTTAACGACGAAATTTAGCATATAAGCATGTATAAATATATATACTCGAGCACTAGACATGGATACACAATTAATATATAAAAGATAAAATATGAGTGCTTACGTATCAATATCGAGATTCAATATTGTAGGAAAGTACGTAGACGCAATAGAGATGATAAACACTAGGTTTGATTCACAAATATACCCCCGAACATTACCCATAACCTCCTTGACAATAACCCATAATTTTCTTAGCTCTATCCCGCTTGAAAACCATTTTGAAAGTGACACGCTCATGACCTCGTCGTAGTATTTTATGTATAATACTAATTAATAATAATACTACTAATTAAGATTAATAATAATAATAATAATAATAATAATAATAATAATAATAATAATAATAATAATAATAATAATAATAATAATAATATAATACAGAGTAATATTTGAATGAGTAAAGAAATGGCACCAGATCGAGTTTTTATAATATGTGACTTGAAACAGTACCCCATGCGATCGCATGAGTTTTCAGTGCTTTTGCCATGCGATCGCATGGCCGCCTGATCCGCTTTTGTTTGCTAGTTCGTCGACATAAAAATACTGTAGCAATAGTGTTACTGTAGCAATAGTGGTTTACTGTAGCAAAGTCGTTTTCACTGTAGCAAAATCGTTACTATAGCAAAATAGTGTTTTAATGTAGCAAAGTAGTTTTTACTGTAGCACTGTAGCAAAGTCGTTTTCACTGTAGCAAATAGTGTTTTACTGTAGCAAATAGTGTTTTCCGAAAACACTGTAGCTTTTCGGGTACTGTAGCAATTCAAAAATACTGTAGTAAATTAGTGTTTTACTTGTTCATCTTAAACGTTTTAGTTAACTTATCTAAATATCAATCGAATGTTACTATCGTTTACTAAATAACCTGAAATCAAATATATCTAATTCTAACAGTTAATATTCCTTATTATTGTATGTGTCCAAATTACGTTATTTAAACAAACACTTTACCATTTATTCCGAATACTATTAAAAATGAATGATTTCCCAAATCAACGTGGACCTCACAACAGAGACCCGTAATAATATCATAATCCTTAAGGGACTCAATAAATATCCTTTCATTCAATCGTTTGGCATAATCTTTTAACTCCGTAGTTAAATATATAAATCAGATAATCAAACCAATAAGTTTAATGCACAGTATCATATACTCCACACTTTGTTACGTTTTCAAATTACAGTATATGTATCTATTTACATATAATTTTTCGCGAATCATTGAGAACAATCGAAGGGTGATTAAATAGTTCAAAATTTTGAGATTCAACTTCATAGACATTGCTTATCGTGTCGGAAACGTTAAAGATTAAGTTTAAATTTGGTCAGAAATTTCCGGGTCATCACACCGACGAACCCCATCCAAAGTACCGGATGCTTTAGTACTTCGATGTTGTTTTATATCATGTCCGAAGGATTTCCCGGAATGATAGGGGATATTCTTATATGCATCTTGTTAATGTCGGTTACCAGGTGTTCAATCCATATGAATGATATTTTTGTCTCTATGCATGGGACGTATATTTATGAGAACTGAAAATGAAATTTTTGTGGTCTATTAAAATGATGGAAATGAATGTTTATGATAAACTAATGAACTCACCAACCTTTTGGTTGAAACTTTAAAGCATGTTTATTCTCAGGTATGAAAGAAATCTTCCGCTGTGCATTTACTCATTTTAAATATATTACTTGGAATCATTCATGGCATATTTCGAAAGACGTTGCATTCGAGTCATTGAGTTCATCAAGATTATTATTAAGTCAATTATAGTTGGATAGTGAATATTATGAAATGGTATGCATGCTTGTCAATTTTCGATGTAAAGAAAGTTTATCTTTTAAAAAGGAATGCAATGTTTGTAAAATGTATCATATAGAGGTCAAATACCTCGTGATGTAATCAACTATTTTGAATCGTTTGTAATCGATATGGACTTCGTCCAGATTGATTAGGACGGGGCGCTTCAGTTGGTATCAGAGCGGTGGTCTTAGCGAACCAGGTCTTGCATTAGTGTGTCTAACTGATAGTTGATTAGATGCATTAGTGGGTCTGGACTTCGACCGTGTCTGCATGTCAAAAGTTTTGCTTATCATTTAGTGTCGAAAATTATTTACTTATCATCCTTAAAGTCTAGACACGTCTTACTACCTCTATTGCATAGACAGTGTATAGATAAGTTCATATCTTAGAGTATCTGTTATTGTTACCTTTGCCTGACAGCTTCCGTAGATTCCTCCGTAACTATGGGATTTTAGTATTATATATGCATACGTAAATTATGTATTACAGAGTACTAATCTACATCCTATAATCTATTTCTTATCGAAAATCTCTCATCTGATCTTACGAGATGAATCCCTCAACCAGTTCAAGTCCCTCAGATTCCGATAGTTATTCCAATAGTTATTCCGACAGCTATTCTGACATGGATATTCACCTAAGCTCTGAAAGCAGTGTAAGTGAAATGAATCAACCAATCAGCCATCCCCAATTCATCTGATGGGTTCGTAGTCGACTTAAGAGACGCGAAGAAGGCGATCCTTTCCACCAACCGAATTCACCTCTTGACAATGAACCTGAAGCGCTTACCAGCGAACCTGTTCGAGACACCATTTTCTCTCTCATTTCCAGAGTATCTCGTCACGATCATATACTATCTCAGATTCAAAACCTTATTCATCCGCTCGTTCTGACCGACAATCATCCCGGAATAATGGAAGAAGTCAACGAGCTTCGCACTCGAGTAATCAATTTGGAAAACAAGGTGTAAAATTTACCAGCTTCAGCAACATCACCGGCACCAACAGTACCATCAGTAACAGCACCAGTACCATCAACAATCCATACCTCAACCTCTCATTCTGTATCTCGAGTATAATCATCGTTCTACGTATCGTTCTACATCAATTATCTTCGTTCTTCATGGCGATTAAGTAATCTCTAAATGTTTTAGAGATTATGTATTCTAGTTCTAACGGTAAACCAAATGAGTTTAATATCATATTAACTCAATGAATCCATGATTACATCTGAAGAAAATATATATGTATATATGTTTTCATAAAGATTGTAATTAAAAATTCTTTCGTAAAAAGTGTTAATTGTGAAAATATTTTAACGGGTAGGTAATACCCGAGGAATATTCAGATTTCACATTAATAAGTTACACTGTACATTCTTCGAAGCTGATTCAACAGTCGTTTACTATCATACTTACATCCACCGATATACAAATCCGTTCACCACAGAATAACCATATTCATCCAATTTCATATTGGGATTTTGACCTATCAGAATCCAACAAGTGGCATAATGAAGAAAACATTGGACAAAATAAAATTTGTTAGAAACAAACAAATTAACTATGAGAAATTTTTCTAAGAATCTACGCTAATTGTTCCTAGCTAATTGTTCCTAGCTAACTGATTACATTTTATTTATCGCAATTTAATTATCGCAATTTACATTCTCACAATTTTATTTATCGTCATTTAATTTCTGTTATTTACTTTACGCACTTTATTTATCATCATTTAATTTCTGTTATTTATTTTTTACGCACTTTAAATATCGGGACATGTATATAAGGTTTTGACATATCATATCGACGCATTTATATATATTATTTGGAATAACCATAGACACTCTATATGCAGTAATGCTGGAGTTAGCTATACAGGGTTGAGGTTGATTCTAAAATAATATATATAGTTTGAGTTGTGATCGAGTCTGAGACATGTACACGGGTCACGATACGTATTATATATTAAGCTATCAACTGTGGACTATCAACTGTGGACTGCTGACATTGGACAATTAAAATAAATTAAAATATTGATTATAACATATGAAACTAAATAATTCTTCAAGTTTGCCATTTGATTTCGTCTTAAACCTCATTTGTATCTTGACGATTACAATCTGCGCTCAAACCTTTCATGATTCTTGAAAACACCTCAATCGAGAGGATAATTCAACCACACGTTATCTACAGAAGAAAAGATCGCGTAGCTGTGCTAATTCCTTTACCGTTATTATTACCGAAAATAACTTTGCAATCTCTTTCCAAATTAGCCAATTTTGTCACAGCTTCAACAAGTCAACTTTGATTTTTCGTTCGAAACAACCTTATTATAACCTTGATATATATGTGTGCTCTTTTATTGTTACCGGGGAACTTTTTATATTCCATCATATTACCAGCAGACGTACCAGCAACCTCGTTGCTCCTTGGCTTAAATCTCTCCGACAAATCACTATATTTATCTATTGAAGTCTCATCATATACTCATCCGCATCTTGTAACAAGAATTGCCATATCAATTACCGGGAATCAATAAATCTGTATTGTGAGTCTCGCAATGTTTCTACATCAACAGTTATATGTATCCATATAACATTTATCTCTTAGAACTATGATCTTTCATTCTGAAATTCTGAAAAGCACCCAGTCTGCGAATTAATACTCTGAACTTTGAAAAAGCTGAATGAAGTAGCAGAAACTGTAGGCAACCGTAAATGACCTTAGTCATCGGAAGTTTGATGATAAAGAATAGTATGTTGGAAAAGCTCAGAAACGTTGGAACTGGAAAACGGATTGAGCTAACCATGAAGGAGACCAAGGACAAATACAAGGACCATATCCTATATTCAAAGAATCCAGATAATTCTGGATCCGTTGAAATCTTTAGAGAATATCTTGCTCCGAAGTCATGTTAAAATCTTGCGAAAAATCTTTCTCCATCAACTGTGATGACCCGAAAATTTCTGACCAAATTTAAACTTAATCTTTGTATGATTAACATTTCCGACAAGATAATCAAAGTCTGTAAAACTGAATCTCAAAATTTTTGAACTACTTTTATATATTTAAATACCCTTCGGTTGTTTTCGACGATTTGCGAACAATTATATGTAAATAGATACATATATACTATAACTTGAAAAAGTAACAATGTACTAATTGTTTGATACCGTACATTAAACTTATTGGTTTAAATATCTATTTGAATATATATGATAAGTTGAAATATTTATTATTAAAATTAATTATAAATAACTTTCAATGTGTATTTAAAAACTGATTTATGTATATCAAATAAAGATATATACATAATACATATATATACATATATATAATTTCAAGTTATTTAGTAAACGATAGTAACATTCATTTGTTAATTCGATTGGTATTTAGATAAGTGAACTAAAACATTTAAGATGAACCAGTAAAACACTAATTTGCTACAGTATTTTCAAATTGCTACAGTACCCAAAATGCTACAGTGTTTTCGAAAATCACTATTTGCTACAGTGAATTGCTACAGTGAAAATTGACTTTGCTACAATAACTTTGCTACAGTAAAACACTATTTTAAAATGTATTTTAACAAATAGCGAGATGATGATTTATAGAAGTAAATGACTAAAACACTCAAATGTATAAGTTATATTTCGAGTGATATAATTTAGGGATAATTTAAGGCTATATTTTGACTAAGGTACGTGTCCCAAAATGTAATGTACAAGTTTTCTCAGCGTACGAAAGGACATTCGAAAAACCGGAACCGGGACATAAGTCGAGTGACGACATACGACATATCAGAACAAAAATTACAAGTCAACTATGCACGTGAATTTAATATAATATATAATTAATTATATAAATTATATTATATATTAATATAAAAATTATGTCGACAAACGTTTGGACAAAAGTTTTGTGAGCTGGAAAAGGACCCCATGCGATCGCATGAGAATCCTTCTACCAAGCCATGCGATCGCATGACAGTGGATTTCAGGCCAAGTGCTATAAATTCGATCGAATTCTGTTTTTGTTTACTCATTCACTTCTATCTTATATTCCTCCGTATAAATATATTATTATTATTATTATTATTATTATTATTATTATTATTATTATTATTAATATTATTAAGATTAATATTATTATTTATCTTAATATTATTATTAGTAATATTAGTATTAGACATAAAATACTACGACGAGGTCATGAGAGTGTCACTTTCAAAATGAGTTTTGAACGGGTTAGAGCTAAGGAAACTATGGGTTATTGCCAAGGAGGTTATGGGTAATGTTCAAGGGTATTATTCTCAAATCAAACCTCGTGTTTATCATCTCCGATGCGTCTACGTGCTTTCCTGCAATATTGTATATCAATATTAAACTGTGAGTTTCATTGATCCCTTTTTAATTGCTTTTGCAATATATATTTTTGGGCTGAGAATACATGCACTTTATTTTAAACGCAATGGATACAAGTACATACTAAATTCTACACTGAGTTTGAACCGAAAATCCCTTAGCTTTGGTAACTGTTAACTGCCAGTTATAAGAACTGGTGGGCGCGAGTAGTAGTATATGGATCCATAGGGCTTGATATCCCCGTCCGAGCTAGAGCACTAGCCTTTTAATGGACGTATGATATTTGAGAAGCGTACACATTGGTTTGCGTGTATTATTAAGATGATTATACAAAGGGTACAAATTATATATACGTTAAGTTTAGTTACCAGGGTGCTCAATTTTGTAGAATATTTTGATAAACGTTTCTGGATGAAACAACTGAAATCTTGTGATCCACCTTTATACACAGATTATGCGAAACATTAAAACTATGAACTCACCAACCTTTGTGTTGACACTTGTTAGCATGTTTATTCTCAGGTTTCCTAGAAGTCTTCCGCTGTTGCTTATATGTTAGATAAGCTATGTGCATGGAGTCTTACATGACATACTTTTCAAGAAAACGTTGCATTCACCAAATTATCACCATGTATCTTATTTTGACTGCATTGTCAACGGAAGTACTATTGTAAACTATTATTTACGGTGATTGTCTATATGTAGAAATCATCAGATGTCAAAAACCTTTGATTTAAATATTCATTTATGGTGTGCCTTTTCAAAAGAATGCAATGTTTACAAAACGTATCATATAGAGGTCAAATACCTCGCAATGAAATCAATGAATGACGTATTGTCCATATGGATTTGGAGCGATCGTCACATCAACCATCGAACTTAGAAATTCCAAAATATCATCATCAATATCTTCGATATTTCTGAGGATATTTTCATAAATATTCTCGTTCGAAATTATATACCTCTTCGTGCTTCCTGTGTTTCATTATATTGGAAACTTCTGAAAAATCTAAGTTTAATTTATGAATAAATTCTGGAGAAATGTAAAGAAATTGATGCATGAATTAGTAAAATATAATGACACTTGATCAACGTGATTATATTACAGTAAGTCATGCTGAGTTTCTAATGGAACGTGATGATTCACAGATCATATCGTCATCATGTGCCATGTTACATAACTCTTTAATTCAAATTAACTTCTGAACATATCAAGAAAATATATTCTTGATAGTTCTATTCTCAGTGATTCTGGTAATTTGACAAATCAAATCGTGCTATTACGTTCTTTCTTGCTTAGAACATTAAGTTCATTCGGAACTCCATACCTACAAATTCTGGACCAATACTTGCGAAAAGAAAACAAAAGTATGAAGCTCCGAAATAGAAAGGGGGTATAAATCGCAGCAAATAAGAGAGAGCATTAACTGTGGATGACAATGATTATAGAAGACAGAAGCATGAACACCGAAATATAAGAGAAAATCTAAAGCCCAATAACAACACGGAGATTACAAACCGTGGATATTAATACGAATAACAATATAAAGACACGGTAGAATTAAGAATAGTATCATCCTAAGGTAATAGTAGAAGTAAACAGATTCTTCTGGTGGAAGATTAAAAAGAAGGATGACAGAAAGGATAATTAGGAAAATATCAATGATTAGAACTGGATGAAGCATTTTCAAAATCTTTTAGAAGTAAGAATTAAGAATGAAAGTATAGAAAATGGGAGTGGTGGAAAATAATGGAACGGAAAAAGTTTAATTTATAATGGAAATATCAGACAGAGTAATCGATGCAGATCACCGTATTTAATTATAGAGATCTTAATTTTCTTATATTCTGAAGAATCAGATCTTATAGATTCCAAGATTTTCTTTATATCCCTTGAATTCCGGAATTCAACCAAGATGACGTCAAAAGTTAAGACGAACCTTATTTTCTGAAATCCACCGTGACTACGTCAAAAGTTAAATCTCTATCTCAATCTCTTGATAGCTTCACTCGTACGCTTTGCGTAATCGAATTGTTTTATCAATATTACTCAATGATGATAAAACTCTACTTATCAACTCATACTCGTCATGAAAACATTTTTATTGTTAGCTATGACCACCTCACTCAAATTTCGGGACGAAATTTCTTTAACGGGTAGGTACTGTGATGACCCGGAAATTTCTGACCAAATTTAAAGTTGATCCTTATATGATTTCGATACGATAAGTAAAGTCTGATAGGTTGAGTCTCAAAATCTTTTAACTATTTATATAGATTCAGTTAACCTTTGACTAGTTCCGACGATTCACGAACAACTAATTGTAAATTGATATGGAGATATATATAGATATATTTTTATTAACTTGATAGGTTATTAAAACTATAGTATGAAATGGTTGTTATAAATATTTATGTAAAATAATATATTAAGTAATGAAGCTATTAGTTTAGACATATATGTATATATATATATATATATATAAATATTGTAAAATAAGAAATTTGTAAATAATATATATACATAAACTTATAATATTTCTTTCCATATATATAGGCATATAGTAATATTATTGTGTTATATTAAAAATTATTATCTTCAAGTATTGCATTATTATGATTGTCTTATTTTAATTTGTAACATTATCATGATTAATAAAACTATTATTTCTAGTAAAATTATTATAACTATTATTATTTTTATTAAGATACAATTTATTATCATTAATGTTGTCATTATTAACATTATCCTTAACATTATTATTAATAATTATTATTAGTTTCATTACTGTTATTTAAACATTATTATGAATATATAATTATATTTGTTAATTATTAATATTAATTATATATATAAATTATATAAAAATAAAATCAAGAATTCGTACATGTTTGTTACAAGTTACAATCAACATTGTAAACCATTTTTGTTTTTGTCTCTAAAACAGATCACAAATTGAATTGGAATCACATAATGTAAACAAAATCAGTTGTGTGTCTCAATCTGTTTTATTTATTTATTTATTTATTTATTTCACGTCTGGTTGAAATTGTGGTCGATACCTTTGGCTATAAATCAAACCAGATACACACTAACAATAGGGAAGTCAGTCAGTTATCTATCGTATTTTCAATTAAAATTCAACACAAGTCTAGTCTGGTTATTTTTAAAACAGAAAAAGATAAAATACAGTTTGTACCTCTGTTTTTGATCTTAGATTTTAAAACCTCGATTTAGAATCAAATTCAAAAATGTAAAAGTGCAGTTGTGTTTAGAATCTCTTACTCAAACTATCTGCAAATTATCAAGTTTTAATTTTTCATATTGATGATTAATTTCAAAGTCAAAGTTTTTACAACAAAAAGTCAAACTTTGTTCATCAATTAAATTAGTATTATCTGTTATGAATTAAGTTCAATTGGGGATTTGAGAAGTTTACATGAATGATTGCTAACCTTTTTCAAGTTGTGTTAATGATCTAAAACGTTCCAGATTTCGAAATCAATTTTTTTTTTTGGAACCGAGAACAGCAGCGAAGCTGTTATTTTTTTATTTTATTTTTTATATTTTTTTTACAAAGGTAACTTACTCAGATTATTTACAATTTAATTTAAAGTCCTAATCCAAATTGTAATTCGCGGTATTGATTTTAGTTTGATTTTGATTAGTTCATGTTTGATGAAGAAGATGAAAATGGAAGGGAAATAAATACGGGTCTTATAAAATTAAAAGGAGTTTTGAAACAGAATAACAGACTTGGCATGATGGTTAAGGTGTTTGTGTGAGAGCGGGAGGTCGCGGGTTCGAGTCTCGTTGTGGGCAATTTTTTTACATAAAGCTTTAAAGGGTATAAATCTTTTATTTTTTTATTTCTATTATTATTATTATTAGTATTATTATATTATTATTATTATTATTAATTATTGTTATCACAAGTATTATGATTATTATTATTAATACCATTACTAATGAATGTATTATTATTAACTTAAGTATCATTATATAAATATTAGAGTTATTATTATTATTAACATGTGTATTATTATAAATATTATCATTATTATTATTGTGATTACAATTATTAGTATTGTTATTATTAAAAACTACTATTACTATTATTATCGTTAAGTTAATTATTAATAATAATATAATAATGCCATTACATATTATTATCATTTAAAACGAGTATTATTAACATAACCGTAAATATTATTATCACCATTAATATTAATACTAAGATTATTATTATTGTTACCAAGAACATGATTATAAGTATTAGTAGTTGTATTATCATGAGTATTACTATTAGGTAATTTCTAATATCATTATCATAACCCTAGTTACAATTATAATTATAATTATTATTATTGTTATTACTAAATTTGTTATCAAAATAGGTATTATTATTAAATACTAAGATTATTAATATTACCTTTAAAACTACCTTTTTAAGCAGATAAATATTTTGTACATAAAATATACCTATTACTTATATTATAATTATATCAAAATTTCATATAACTTTATATATCAAACTTACTAATATTATTTATATAAATACTTACAAATTAATAAACTATTGATTTTTAAATATAATATTAAACAAGTATGGATATATTAATATAACTATATAAATAATAACCATTTTGAATATAAACACAAATAAAATATATAATATATAAATTAAGATATAATAATTTGTTCGATTACGATTATACGTTTTAATATATATATACTAATGATATAGGTTCGTGAATCCGAGGCCAACCTTATACTTGTTCAATGTCGTCATATGTATTTTTACTACAAAATACATTAGGTGAGTTTCATTTGCCTTTTTACCCTTTATATTTTTGGGCTGAGAATACATGCTCAATTTTTATAAATGTTTTACGAAATAGACACAAGTAATCGAAACTACATTATATGGTTGAATGATCGAAGCCGAATATGCCCCTTTTCACTTGGTAACCTAAGAATTATGGAACATCACTAATTTTGAGAATTAGTGCACGCCTAATTGACGCGAATCCTAAATATAGATCTATGGGCCCGACGAACCCCATCCAAAGTACCGGATACTTTAGTACTTCGATGTTGTTTTATATCATGTCCGAAGGATTTCCCGGAATGATAGGGGATATTCTTATATGCATCTTGTTAATGTCGGTTACCAGGTGTTCAATCCATATGAATGATATTTTTGTCTCTATGCATGGGACGTATATTTATGAGAACTGGAAATGAAATTCTTGTGGTCTATTAAAATGATGGAAATGAATGTTTATGATAAACTAATGAACTCACAAACCTTTTGGTTGACACTTTAAAGCATGTTTATTCTCAGGTATGAAAGAAATCTTCCGTTGTGCATTTACTCGTTTTAAAGATATTACTTGGAATCATTCATGGCATATTTCGAAAGACGTTGCATTCGAGTCATTGAGTTCGTCAAGATTATTATTAAGTCAATTATAGTTGGATAGTGAATATTATGAAATGGTATGCATGCTTGTGAATTTTCGATGTAAAGAAAGTTTATCTTTTAAAAACGAATGCAATGTTTGTAAAATGTATCATATAAAGGTCAAATACCTCGCGATGTAATCAACTATTGTGAATCGTTTGTAATTGATATGGACTTCGTCCAGATGGATTAGGACGGGGCGCTTCAAATATAGTCATTTATTGCTTTAATTCCTAACGATTATATTATTTTCTAAACGGAAAAACAACTTAGTTCCTAAAACGATTACATTAATTCCTAACGGCTATCTTCAACTTACACCTTGATCAATCTTCGTAATCGTGAATATCTCGATCACTTTCAACAATATTTTCGCTTTCATCCCTAAATTCGATATAAAGCTTAATTGTTTCATAACGTACATGCTCGCCCTACCAAAGCAAACTAATCGTGGTCATCTTCAAGTAGCGAGGCGGGAACGTTGGGTATTTTGAAATTCCAAACCTGTTTGAAAAACAAAGGTAGGTCTTCCTTAAGAAACTCAATCAACTTTGATAAGTCATACTCACGCGCATCAATGAAATACTCTTGTTGCCGGCAAGATTGATAAAAAATATCAATAATATAAAAAATTAATAGAACACAACAAAAAATAAAAATAAAATGTCACGTCAGCATTTCACTAACAACCCACATCAAAACCAACATCACCACTACTCCACACAATAACCCATACGTCCTAGTCACATTATTAAACATAAAGTACATTAGCGGTACGAAAGTAGGGTGATAAGAAAAGAAAAGAAAAAAGAGAAAAGAGAAGAAAAGAACAAATAAATTAAATTATTTAAGGGAAAAAGACAATATTACGTCGGTCGTCCCTGAACTTTCAAAGAGACAAAATGACATAATTACCCTCACATGTTTGGCACATGTCGAAGGTTAACGGAGGAAAGAGACAGAAATTTAACAGAAGGACGACACAAGTTATAAAATGCAAGTTCAGTGATGACGAACACACAAAAAAAAACTTTGAGGATGACGCCTGTGGTTTCGACATATGTTCAAAGACGACGGGAGTAATTTTGTCTTAAAATTAAGATATATTGTACTCTTTATAATTTATTTAATAATTAAAATTAAAATGAAAAGATGAACTCTATGCAACGATTACTTGTATAGCAAAAACGATTGTAACTTAATTAGAACTTTATCTTAAACATTGATATGTGTAAGGTGAAATACTCAAATCAATATATTGAAAGGAATGAAGCGATTTATAAATTATCATCATACATCACCCGAATATATTTTAAGACTTTTTTTTTATTGGTCCCTTAGGTCTACCTCAAATTGCATGCGGCATCCTGTCGTTTTTTACATATATGATCCCTGGATTTTTATAATGTTGTTCAGATAGTCCCTCCGTCAAACTGCCGTCTAGTGAGACCGTTAACTACCATCACATGATTTTTTTTTGAAAAGCAAGAAATATTATTATTAACACTATAAGTGGTTACAAGGACCTATCTTTACAATACATCAATGGATTTCAGTAATAGCCAACTCGAGGATAAGCCAAAGGACATAACCAAAGTAACCAAACTCTAGACAATATAAGGAAAGCTAATTAGCCGACGCCGACTCGATTAGCGGGAGTCGTAACATAAGAAGATGGATTTATGAGCCATTGTTGCCATGCGAGTGGTTTCTTTTTAGAACGCTTGGAGATCCAACTAAAGCTTTGAGTTTGTATTTCGGATATGATAGTTGCGGGGACCCAATATTTTTTGGAGAAGACTTTTAAGTTTCTATACTTCCAAATTAGGTAGCAAACTATCCATTTTGTTGCTTGCCATATGGAATTTCCGAAAGCAGATGATGTAAAGGATTGTTTGTTGATAATGGCATCTTCAATGCATGTGATCGACGATTGTTGTTGATTCCACCATGTTAAGACAAGATTCCAAATATTCGAGGAGGAAGGGCAATGAATTATGATGTGTTCGGTAGTCTCTACATGTGTGTTGCATAGTGGGCAAAGTACGATATCGAGATCTATGCCACGTTTGTCAAGTTCCACCCTCACCGGGATTCTCTTTTGGATGGTTCTCCACGCAAAGATGTTAACTTTTTGAGGGGTGTATTTATTGCTGTTCAATGTGATGTTGGTGGTGTTTGTACCGAATTTTAGTTTATTGATTAGGTGTGTTAGGGATTTTGTTGTGAAGGTACCGAAATTGTCTAACGCCCATTTCCATGAGTCAGGACGGTCGGATAATGAGACATTCGATATTAGATTGTTGATTTCTGTTATTTCATTTAGGAGACGTCCTCTTGGCGTTCGCTTCCAGCTCCAAACGCCATGAGATGATCCATTTATAGAATTGATTCTTTCAACGACCGATGCATTTTTATTTGTTTCAATCATGAAGAGTCTTCGAAATTGAGAGCTAAATCGTTCAGTTCCGCACCATGTATCATTCCAAAATTTTATGCTTTCGCCACTGCCAATATTTTTGATGATTGAGGATGTGAAGTTTGCTCTAAGATTGTCTGCGATCTTTCCAGCTTTAATAATTTCGTTCCAAATTGTGCGACCTGAAATGATCCTGCATGAAACATTAGTATCCAACCCCCCTCCCGCCTCATATATACTAGAGATTATTTTAACCCATAATGAATTACTCTCGTTTTTAAAGCGCCACCACCATTTACAAAGAAGAGAGATGTTTTTACTAAAAAGAGATCCAACATTTAAACCCCCTTTGTCATGTGGTAAAATGATTTGTTCCCATTTAATCCAGTTAATTTTACTTTCCGATTCGGACCCACCCCAAAAGAATTTACGTCTTTTAGCTTCAAGTGTGTTAAGGATGGAAGATGGGGCATGGAAGAGTGAAAAATAGTATAGTGGAATACTACTAAGAATGGACTTGATAAGAGTCAAACGACCTCCAAAGGAAATGGATTTTGCCTTCCAATCTGAGAGCCTTTTGTTAAATTTTTCAACAATCGGCTTCCAAGATGAGGCTTTGGAGGTGGGGACGCCAATGGGCAGTCCGAGATATGTGAAAGGAGAAGAGCCAGCCAAACAGTTTATGTAATTTGCCATTTGATTAATTTCAGATTGGGGAACACCGATTCCATATAGTTTACTTTTTTTAAAATTTACTTTTAATCCCGAGATTTTTTCAAAACATTTGAGAAGTTTGGAGATGTGTTTTGCGTTTCTTTTGTTCCATTCACCAAAAAAGATTGTATCATCGGCATATTGTAAGTGTGTTACACAAACATTATCGTGTCCAATCTTTAGACCGTGAAGATGGCCCATGGATAGCGCTCTTTTGGTCAAAATATTAAGTCCTTCGGCCGCGATGATAAAGAAGAAAGGAGAGATTAGGTCACCCTGTCTTATACCTCTTTCAGGGATGAATTCTTTGGTTGGGGACCCGTTAATGAGAATGGATATAAAAGAAGAGGTAAGGCATGCGCTAATAAAGCTGATCCATTTTTTGCCAAAACCCATACATCTCATTGTGTTAAGGAGGAATGTCCAGTCGATGCAATCGAACGCTTTTTCGAAGTCTACTTTGAAAATAAGGCCTTTTTGTTTTCTATGTTTTAATTCGTCGATGATTTCGTTTGCAATTAGTACGCTGTCAAGTATGTTTCTTCCTTTTAAGAAGGCCGTTTATTCACATCCAATGACTTTGTGGATTACTTTGGAGAGTCGGATTGATAAGATTTTGGTTAGAATCTTGTAGTAACTACCGATTAGACAGATAGGACGATATTCGTTAAAACCGATGGGAATGGGTTTTTTCGGAATAAGTGTAAAAAAAGAGGCATTGCAGCCCTTTGAGATTTCTGAATTGGCCCAGAACCAATCAAGAGCCTTGATGAGATCGTCCTTGATTAAGTCCCAATATTTTTTGAAAAATTTCATATTAAAACCATCGGGACCAGGGGCTTTTGAGCTTTCACAATCGTTGAGAGCATCCCAAATTTCTTTTTCGCTAAAATGGGATTCGAGAATCAGATTATCGGAATGTGAGATATATTCGAGGTGAGATGCATTGTCGAAGGAACATAGTTTGTTAATTTTTTTTTGATTTAAATATGGATTTAAAATAAGTTAATGCTTCATTTTGATAATGGTGGGTTCTTCGGACCATGTGCTGTTTCATGTAATGCCAACGGATGTTATTTTTATTTGTTCGTCTTTTGATATAGTTATGAAAGTATTTGGAGTTTTCGTCCCTTCGAGGGCCCATTTAATTCGAGATTTTTGTTTTAGCATTTTTGTTTTCTTTTTTCCTTTTTCGATATATGACATTTTTTCTTCTAACCATTTATTTTTTTTTAGAATTAGTTAGTGTGCGGATTTTGACGGTTTCTTCCCATTTATTTGCAGCATTGATATGATTAGAAATTTGGGAATCAAGGTCGCCAAGTTGTGAACTGTATATTTTTACTTCCAATTTAACGTTTTTTTAGCTTATTGCGGAAGATGCAATCGGGACGGTTACCACTAACAGGTATTTGCCAGGCTGACTTAATTATGTTATCCACATCTTTTAGTTCTAACCATGTGTTGAAAACACCAATAGGTTTGGGGTCGTAATCAGTTGTAGTGTTTTTTAAAATTATGGGACAATGGTCGGATAAGTCTCGATCGAGTGTTTTCGAGGAAAGATTAGGCCACAGTCTTAGAATCTTGTCTGTAACCAGAAATCGGTCCAGTTTACTGAATTTCATTGTTTTTTCACATATTCGAGTGAATCTTTTACCCCTGAGTGGAAGATCGATAAGTCCAGAAGAGTTAATAAAATTGTTAAAATTGTCAGCCCACGCTTGATTAAATTCACAATTCATACGTTCGTTTATATTTCTGACTTCATTAAAGTCACCAAAAATAATAAACGGGATGTCAAGTGAATTCGTGAGGGCGGAGAGTTCATTCCACATTCTAGTTTTTTTAGGATTGGAGTGGGGTCCATAGACATTTATAAGAGTCATATCCGTATTGAACCCCGCCCAATTGCCTTTTATAGCTAAGAAAAATTCTCCTTCAATCGCAAAGTCAAGATTAAAGGAATTGGAGTCCCAAATTAGCATGATACCTCCCGAGGCCCCCACTGAGTCTTTTTATACAAATTTAAAATCCGGATTTCCCCAAAAGGATTCGATTTTTGAATCAAGAGTTTGACCGCATTTTGTTTCTTGTAATCCTAAAATTATGGGTTTTTCTTTGTTGCAAATCCGTTTGAACCATTTAATTTTCCCTTCATTTCCAATACCCCGAATGTTTAAAGAGATTGTACACATAGATGAAACTTAAATTGAAATGAAAGGGTAGAACGACGACTAACATGCGTTCCACTTGATCCCGACATTTTGACCCAATTCATTAGTGTCTAAACTAGAAGTCGATAATATGCCATTTTTATTTATTTTATAGTTGGATGTATATGAATTTTTTGTTGATTTGTTATTGCTCTTTGTTTCAGACGTGCTTCTTTTAGACAATTGTGATAGCCTTATTTTTTGTCCACAACGAGCAATGTGTTTGGTGTAAAGGCCTTTTGATTTTGTTTTCTTTTGTGAATCAGTATTGAGGTTAGAAGTATACATATGGTTTGGTGGTTTGGGGATAAGAGGGTCATCTTTTTTTTATCTTTTAAATGATATGCCTTTGGATCTAATTTTATCATTGTTGATTTGGTGATATTTTGGATTGGAATTTTGTTGTGCCTTACACTTACCAATAAGAATGCTATTATCATCTATTATTATATTTAGATTTTTAGGGATTGTAGACGAGTCAGTATGTGTTGGGATAGAATGTTCGTGGGTTTTCTGTTGGGTCAGGGGAGGGTTTGGGTATGGCATGAAATTTAAAGGTGAGCTGGGGGGTGTGTTAGGATTAGGTATACTAGTAGGCTCATCATTTAGGTTAAAAGGCTCATCAACAGATTCGGTAATATTGGTCCGACTGATAGTCTCGATGGGTTCTTTATTCAAGTTAATGGGTTCAGTGAATTCTTTGTTTGTGGGTTCATCATTGGGCTCGGTGTGATCATTGTTAAAGGGCTGGTCAACAGGTATCTGATTATTAACAGAGTGCGAATCCGAAACATGTGATGGTGTTGGATGTACGTCGTTATTTTTTTGTTTTTGTTATCTTTATGCCCGTTTGAGTTATTGGAATTAGTTATATAGGGACAAACCTCGTAGTTATTGTGTGATGATTGAAAGTTAACCGAATCCATGCGTTTCGATGATCGAGGGGAAGATTGGGAAATTTAGTTACCGTTATCATGATGTTGGTCAGTGTTATTTGCCGGAAAATTTATGTTTTGGTCGGGAACAACAGGGTGTGTTTTGTGTCGGGCAGATTTGGACCCAAGATCATCAATCGGATGGTCACCATCAATATTTGATTCTTCATCAGATAGATAATTTTCCGATTCGAAATCGTCATCCTCCCACTCCGACACATATTCCTCAGACGAGTTAGACAAATTAAAATTATTCGTTTCATTAACTGATATTAAGTAAGTTTTGTTGTCATATAAAATATTAGCCTGATAATTGATACTGCAAAATGAATTAGTTTTGATGAGGACAGTACCTTGCGAGAGATCCTGCGTGGTGTTATCATTAACCGAGCAATTAAACGTTTCCAAAACATCACCCCAGGTACCGGCAATATCGGTGAATGTCTTTTCAAACCAGCAAGTGATTGGCACCCCAACAATGTTAATGGAGGCCAAGCGGTCCGATGTGGAATATTCAGACGGGTCCCAAGGGTTGATCTCAGTAAACCAGTTCCATAAAGGGTGCTTAACATTACCCAGCATATCAAGAGCAGCTAACTTATCATCATAGATGAGCATAATATCTAATCCACCAAGGTATTTAATTGAGAATCCAGTAAGGTTTTCACTTTGAACAATATCACAAAAATATTCGAGGAATTCAATGTTCTTAATCTTTCCTATAACAGTGTGACCAAGTAGATCAATATGATCTTCATTCAGTTTGACTTCAATCATGGGAATGTTATTTTGGCGATTGTTGCTAATAACGTCAGAGAATCGACGGTGATCAACAAAATTCTCGCTGATGGGTTTAGGGTCATAAGTTTCGTTTACCTTACAGTTATTGAGGGTCTGATTTAAGTTGGTTCCAGGGCGTTCCCATGCTTTATATGCCTTTAAGAGATGTTCACCAGCAATAATAAGGCTTAATCTTCTAGCTAATGATTCTTTATGATACTCCGGGACGTCATAGAATCGCACAAAACCAAAGCGTTTACCGCTCTTCAGAGTTTTATTTGGAATATAAACCTCTTTGATATCACCAAATTTCTTGAATATTTCCCAAAGATCAACCGAGGTCCAGGAATCAGGAAAGTTGTGAAACATGTAGGAAGTGATGCGCTTGTAATCGGCAGTGTTATTGAGATCCGATGGTTTATGATTACCAAATTGATTAAGTAGGCTTTTGGCGTGCTCACGGTGCTTGAATTGTTGATATATGTAATCAGAATTAGGGTTGAGTTTGTTGGTGCTGAAATTAGGGTTTGCAGATTGGGATTGGATATGTGGTGGTTGGTGTTTGGATGAGGTACTTTTCTTATTACTATCGACTTTGATCCAGACACCTTCATTTACCGGTCGGTAGTTGATGTGGTTCTCAAATATAGGATCTGTAATGTGTGACCGGCGATTGGTGTTCGGTGGTGGTTGTGTACGGCGGTTGGTGGAGGGAGGTTTAGGGGAAAATGGAGATGTAGGTATAGAAAACATGGTTGAGGAAGAGATTGTAGTAGAGATTACAAAGAAGAAAGAAACATGATGGAGTTTCAATTTCACCAGAAATTGATCGGAGATTCCACTCTTTTAACTACCATCACATGATTAACACTATTTTCCTTGTGTAAGAGATATTACATCAAGTTTATATAGTCTAAAAGCTGCATAAAATCAATATTCAGCCAATACTTGCAGCTTTATCTCAATTCTACTTCTCGTATGGTATTGTGATAGTCGATAGGAAAGAATGTCTAGTATGCTACTTGAGCAGAGTGATCACTTGTCCGGGGATAAGGTACTCTATTGGAAGGGCACTACCTCACATTAGTCTTTGTTACTCATAAGAGTGCTCTCAATTGTGACATACTTCTTCTCCATAACTAGCTGCCACATCAGCACTTCCTTTCTAGGACTAACCCAGAACTAAACACTACAAATAATGACATACTTCCATTTGGGACTCGCTATATTAATTAATTAATTAAATGTACAAGTAAAGAATCTAAAAGTACCACACATTTACCTTACTCCTCCGTCCAACAACATTTCACAGGAAGACAATTAAAGGGACGAAGTGCAGGGCAAAGCTTGGGCGGCCCGCTGCCAACGGCGCCTAGGTGGACGGACGGCTGGGCGGCTCCGAAGCAACCATCGTTGGGAGCACTCTAAGTTGTGTCACTACTTCATGTCCTTCACAGTTCATATTGTGACAAGATGTGACTTAATCAAACACTTAATGTCCCGAGCTATGCTTATAACTCATAGGGAGAGCTGCTCGGCAGTTCCTCAATCTAGCAGGCTATGACATAAAATGTGCAACTCCCAAACGTGATGGGCATTTTTCGTCTTTTGAGTTCTTTTTCTACCTTTTAATACGTTTAATCCTAACTAAAAGAATAAACAAATAAGGAACCCAAAAAAAAAACTCGAAGTCTAGCAAATAAAAATTGGAGCCCTAGATCATTAGGAATGAATTACTGGTGTGATCGAGCAACTTTAATTCAGTATGTTTACTATTAAGTTACTGGAATACCTTGCAAGCATGCAGTTGCAGTTATCTGGAAAATGACACAAAATGATATGGAAGTTGGTGAACGATAAGGTTCATCGCGTTTATTGGTTAACTACGTGGAACAATACATACCAATTTACCATTAAGCATTAAATGGCAGACATTTATGGCCAAAATCTGTTGACTTAAACACACTTATATCACCATACAAGGTATTCACTCCTGGTTGACCAAAGAAAAAAAGAAGGATGTTTACAAATGAGGTTGATGAGATTGGTGTAGGTGGTAAATTGTCAACACAATGTATGATTACTATTTTATTATTTTGATTATCTTATGTAAGTATAATTACTATTTAATTTCTTTAACCCTTAAATCATTTTGGTTTAACTGTCAACACTATGTAGTTAAAGAACTGTAGAAAATGTCGAATTTATGAACACAATAAGAGAAGTTGTAAGTATGTGGCAATTACAAGTCAAGGTGGTGGTTCAAAATGGACAATAAGAGCATAAAGTGAGAAACTTCTCCAGTTAAGAAACATGGGTTGTTGGTAATGGGAACAAGAAGAATTGAATGTTGATGAAAGTCGGTTGTAATGTGCTGCTTATGTTTTGGTTAAACTAGTAATGCTACTATTATCTTTTGGTTACACTTGTAATGCTACTTATGTTTTTTTTATGTTTAGTAAAGTTGATTGTGTAATAGATTTAAAGTCTTTTGTATCTATGTTTGGTTTATGTTTTATCAGTTATATTGCATCAGTAATGTTGATTGCATTCACATAACATGCTTAGACGCTTAGTTATATTGCAAATTTGCTCAACTTGTATATTTTTTGTTCAAAGTTACAATGTTGGAGAAATAATGGGTTAAAACTACCAATAAGTTGAAATTCCAATCTTAATTCCATTACATTCAACAAAATGTGATACATTACATTATACTAAAATAAAAATAAAAGCTACAAAAATCCATTTCAATTATTGAAATAATACATAGCAAACACAACCCAGCTAACAATCAACAAAAACTTCAAAATCCTAAATCTTTTTTCTTCATTTCTAAGCTTTTCATCAACTTCACTTTTGAAGCTCATAATTGCAGGTATGCAATTCACTGTATTAGGGGGATCGTACCAAGCAAAGAACATGCAGCTTGACATCTGCACAATAAAAAAAATCATAATACAACATCTTAATTACCTAATATAATATTGCACTAATATATATGTTAAGTTTACCACAATGTAAACGACGACTAAGGTTTGATATAGTCTTTGAAGTTCGAATTATAGTTGCTTGACCACACTGACAACCCATTACTAACGATTTAGGCTCCAAATTTATTTATTTTTCGCACAAAAGTAAAATATAAACCACCAAAAGCATACAAGGGCAGGACATACCCACGGCTCAAAACACAAAACATACAAAACAAACTAAAAATACCACTCAATCCAAAACAAACTTGAAATCCTCCCACTTTAACTTCCACATAGTTGCAGCTCGAAGAACAACACTTGACTTTTTTACTTTCAACAAGCTCATTTTCAATCTAACATGCTCTTGAATACAAATAGAAGGCTCAGTAGCAGACCTTTTCTTTTTATTGAACAATATGCCATTTCTTTCATGCCATATGTAATATATACTAGCTGCCAAAACAACCCTACTGAGAATACACCAAATGTTATTCAAATAAGGATACTGAGATAAGGATTACACAATGTCTTTAACTTGATTCTGCAACCCTTTGAGCACAAGCTTTGACTTCATACTACACTATACCTCCAGACTATAATCACACTTAAAAAATAAGTGATTAACAGAGTCATTAACCTTCTCACATAAACTGCATCTCAAAACTTGATTAGGCAACCACTTCTGGATTTTGTCTTGTGTATTCAATCTATTTAGCATAACCAGCCATAAAATGAAAGCATGATTAGGATCCATATATCTAAACCAGATAACATGATGTCACCCAACTTGACTTCTGTTTCTTCTAAAGTCCATTCAGACTTGAGCAGTTGAAAAGTTAACCTTTTTACCATCATTAGTAACCCATTTGTATACATCATTGCCATTTCTACACTCAACACTTACATGGCCTTTAACTTTCTCCTTAAGCTCCACGAAATACTTCCACCCACAGCTATCATCAAGACTTGCTTTAGCATCCCATAGACTGCCACCTTTGAGTTTTACAATATTGACCCATTTTCCCCAAAGGGAATCCTTTTGAGTCAACATTCTGCAAATATGCTTAACCATAAGTGTCTCATTCCAATCCTTAAGAGGCTTAAGCCCTAAACCCCCTTGATCTTTAGGCAAACAAACATTCTCCCATGCAACCTTAGCTCTACCTTTAGCACTTTCTGCCTGACACCACGGAAAATCCCTTAAACATTTTTCAATTTCATCAATGATGCCACTAGGTAACACATACACAGAAGCCCAATAAATTTGTATAGAAGCTAAAACAGAAGCAACAAGTTACAATCTTCGTGCATATGACAATGTTTTATGCTTCCAATTGTTGACTTTCTTTTTTACTTTCTCCACCAAACCATGACAATCTTTAATACTTAACTTTTTAGCAAGCAAAGGGACCCCCAAATACTTCAATGGTTATTTTCCAACAGCAAAAGTAGGGATGGCATCGGGCCGGGTTTGGGCCGGGTTTGAGTAATCCTGGACCCGAACTCAATAAGAAAAACTAGTCCCAAACCCGGACCAAATACCCGATGGGTAAACGGGTTTACTAACTAGAGGGTAAACGGGTTTATCCGCGGGTAAATGGGTACTTGTTTACTTTTTTTTAACAAATAAATACATTACCAAAAGCATATACGATCTATAACTCTGTAAATTATATGCTTTATTTATATGTGTATATTTGTACAGTATATATTATTTCCTATTTTCAATTATTGTCGCTATCAATTTTTAAATATTTTTATAAATCAGATTCTTGATTTGAATGCAGATAAAAATGTAAAGTTGATAGATGATAAATAAATATATAGATTCATATTGACCTTGTAATCAACATATTTTTTAATTTAATTTTTTTATTATTCAATTTTAATTTTAATTATTATTGTTATTATTATTATTATTATGCGGGTAAACGGGCCGGGTAGACGGGTCTTTATTTAAACCCAGACCCGAACCCGAACCCAAATATTTTTTGAAAATCAATCCCATACCCGGCCCGAGACCCGTAGACCCGGACCAAACTCGGCCTAATTATGTCGGGTTTCGGTTTTCCCCGTCGGGTTCGGGCTTTTTTGCCATCCCTAAGCAAAAGGCAGAACTTGATGATCCTATTTTGTACATCTAAAGGGATACTACCAAAGAAGTTTTTGTTTGCTAGATTTGATTTTTTTCAAAGGTTCGTTCTTTGATTTGGTGAAATGAGAGAAAAAAGTTGGGATTAAGCGGGCAGAAAACGAAGTCAAAAGATGAAAATGTTCATCACACGCTAATCACGTGATGGTACTTAACAGACAGATTAGACGACAGTTTGACGGAGGGACCACCGGAGCAATGTGACGACCCGGGAATTTTTGACCAAATTTAAACTCAATCTATATATAATTTCGACACGATAAACAAAGTCTGTAATGGTGAGGCTCGAAAATGTTGGAACTATGTTCATATAATCAATTGACCTTTGACTATTACCCGACGATTCACGAACCTATAATTGAAAATATAAATGTATAGGTATTAGATAAGCAAATACATAGTATATGTTATATAATCATAAGGTATTACATAAATAATAAAATGTAATATTAACAATGTAAATTTGATTACAAATCAAAATCTAGTTGTTGAAATAATATAAATATTATTTTCATTATCATTATTAATACGAACATCAATATTTGTGTTATTACTTTTTATGGTTGTAAACATTAAAAGTCTAATAAATTTAAGGTTTGGATTCTCAAAATAAAGGTTCTAAAAATAAATATTAGTATAAGAATGATTAAAATTGTAATTTAAATGTAATTCAAATATTATTAGTTATTATTAATACGATATTACTTATTAATATTATTACTTTTATAATTGTCATTAACATTAAAAATCATTATGATAATTATAAGTTATCATTATTATTATAAAAGTTTATCAATTACAATATTATTATCATTTTTGATTAATATCATTATTACTATTAGTATTATTATTATTAACATACTGATTTACTCACTTATACTAAATATATTATGAAATCAGGTATATATAAATATTTACATATAAAAATTCAGTTACATATTTATATATAAAAATAGATATACAGATAAATATATATACTACAATTATTATTATTATTAATAAATTTAATTGTTATTAATATTAAGATATACAGATATAAATATAAATATATAACAGCAGGGTCATTCGCTGCTATCTGCTATCTATATCTGTTAGTTATATGTATTTTTTTTCTTTCTTTCTTTCACCTGCTTCCCTTTTGTTTTTTTGTTCTTTCCTCTGCTCGTGACTCTATAGTCAATTCCCACCATCACAAGCTTACAAAAATCGATCAAGTCTAGTTTTCTGTTCCAATCATTCGATTACAACCCTTATTATCTGGTATATACCTTGTAATTGCGTCTGCTAAAGAAATAAAAAAAATAAAAAGAAACAGCACGTTCCTCTCTGGTATTCAACTCGTTGGTCAAAATTCGATTTTTAACCAATTTTCAAAAAGTGTTAATGAGGTTTTGTTAGGAATACTTCAAGTGATCTTTCTGCAAAATCCTATATTTCAATTCTTCCTAACAAGCTTCAATTTGGAGAGTCAAAGTTCTTAAACAAAAAGTCAAACGAATCGTTCTTCATCAAATTCGTGATTATTTTGATGTTTCAAGTCCAATTGACGAATCCAATAGTTTACAGGATGGATTTGAAATATATTTCGTGTTGTAACATTTGTCCAAAACAAGCTCGAAATAAAAATCAATTTTTTTTCTCTAATCACAGCGACGAACACAGCAGGTATATATATTTTTTCATTTTTTTTCTTTTCTCGCGTATATTAATCATCAATATAATTAATAATATAATTCTTGGTAATTCCTATATTTAAAATGAAAAATAATTGTTATAGATTGTATATGGGTCGTCTGAGTTGAGACAATGAAAAAGAGGGAAGAAATTGAATACCAGTTAAATAAATTTAGGATGGGGAAACATAACAGAAAAATGGGACGGCATGAATGGTTGAGTGGTTATAGGGTGAACGGGAGGTTGTGGGTTTGAGTCCCAGTATGGACAGCTATTTTTTTGGGACTCCTTCTTTATGAGGTAGTTTTATATTTTAAGAATCATTACTATTTTTATTATCATTATTGATTGTATTGTATTATTATTACAAGTATTATTACTCGTTGTTATTATTATCATTATTATTAACTTAGCTATTATAAAGGGAATAAGTATTACTATTACTATTATTATTATTATTATTATTATTATTATTATTATTATTATTATTATTATTATTATTATTATTATTATAATTATTATCATTACCATTATTATTAATATTATTATTGTTATTGTCATTGTTATTGTATTGTTATAGTTATTGTTATGATTATTTTTATTATTAAGTATTATAATTATTATTACCACTAATATCATAAGTATATACATATAAATATTAGGGACAAATTATCATTAGTATTAATAAGTATCATTAATATTATTATTATCAATATAGTATTAATATCATTATTAGGGTTATGATTATTATTAATATCATTAATATTTCTATCATTAAAAATTAATAATTGTATCATCTTATGAATGATAACATTATTACTAGTATTATTACGAGTATTATAATTATTATTAGTAATACAATTATCATTATAAGTATCATGATCAGTATTATTATTATTACCATTATAAGTATGATTATTTATATTATAATAAATGTTATTAATATGTAATTACTAAAATCATTATGATAAGTATCATTAACCGAAAAATTTATATTTTGCAGTTATTATTATAAATATCATTATTAATATCATTAATATAATTATTAACAATAATACCTTATTTAGTAATATTAAGCCTTATGATTTTTATTATTTTTATCATAGTATTACTAAAATTACTACTTTAACAAACAAATGATATATACATATATAAAAATACATTTAATACATATAACATAATGAAAATTAATATTTTCTATAACAAAATAAATATATGAAACATATATATTATTAATATAAAAAGTATATAACTAATGAATTTATATATATACTATTCGATTACAACTATGTATATTAATAAATATACAAATGATATAGGTTCATGAATCCGAGGCCAACCCTACATTGTTCAATATAGTCATATGTATTTTTACTACAAAATATATTAGGTGAGTTTCATTTGCCTTTTTACCCTTTATATTTTTGGGCTGAGAATACATGTGCAATTTTTATAAATGTTTTACGAAATAGACACAAGTAATCGAAACTACATTATATGGTTGAATGATCGAAGCCGAATATGCCCCTTTTTGCTTGGTAACCTAATAATTAGTAAACCGATCTACTAATTGACGCGAATCCTAAAGATAGATCTATTGGGCCTAACGAACTCCATCCAAAGTTCTGGATGCTTTAGTACTTCGAATTCGTTTTTATCATGTTCGAAGGATTTCCCGGAATGATAGGGGATATTCTTATATTCATCTTGTTAATGTCGGTTACCAGGTGTTCACCATATGAATGATTTTTGTCTCTATGCATGGGACGTATTTTTATGAGAAATGGAAATGAAAATCTTGTGGTCTATTAAAATTATGAAATGATTATTTATGATAAACTAATGAACTCACTAACCTTTTGGTTGACACTTGAAAGCATGTTTATTCTTAGGTATAAAAGAAATCTTCCGCTGTGCATTTGCTCATTTTAGAGATATTACTTGGAGTCATTCATGACATATTTCGAAAGACGTTGCATTCGAGTCGTTGAGTTCATCAAGATTATTATTAGGTCAACTATAGTTTGATATATTATGAAATGGTATGCATGCCTATCAATTTTCGATGTAAAGAAAGTTAGTCTTTTAAAAACGAATGCAATGTTTGTAAAATGTATCATATAGAGGTCAAATACCTCGCGATGAAATCAACTATTGTGAATTGTTTATAATGTATATGAACGGGTCCTTTTAGTTGGTATCAGAGCGGTGGTCTTAGCAAACCAGGTCTACAATAGTGTGTCTAACTGATAAGTCGTCAGGATGCATTAGTGAGTCTGGACTTCGACCATGTCTGCATGTCAAAAGTTTTGCTTATCATTTTGTGTCGGAAATCTTCTACTTATCATCCATAGAAAATTACCTGCTTATCATTCTTAAGTCTAGACACGTCTTGCTGCATTGATTACATGAATAGTGTACAGACAAAATTCATATCTTAGCGTATCTGCTAAATCATATCTTATCGTATCTATTACTGTAAACTTTGCCTGACATATTCCGTAAATTCCTCCGTAAACTACGAAATCTTTTGTTCTATATATATGGATATTCTATATAATTAGAATACCATCCGATAGCCGAAAACTTATTTCATATCGAAAAATCCTTTATTCAATCGTACGAAATGGAATTCGTCATTAGTTCAAGTCACTCGGATTCCGAAATGGAATCCCACTCTAGCTCCGAAAGCAGTGTGATCAGAATGGATCAAGCAATCAGCCATCATCTATTCTGGATGAATTGGGGATGGGTTTGTAGTCTCCTCAATCATTGGAGACAAGAAGAAGGTGATCCCTTTCATCCACCACATTGCCCTCTTGATGAAGAACCTGAAGCACTTACCGGCGAACCTGTCCAAAATACTATTTTCTCTCTCATTTCTAGAGTATCTCGTCATGATTATATACTATATCAAATTCTAGATTTTATTTATCCGCTCGTCCGAACCGACAATCACCCCGGTGTAATAGAAGAAGTCAACGAGCTTCACGCTCGGGTAGTGGCTTTAGAGAATATGGTGCAGAGATTACAAACACCAGCAGCAGCACCAGCAGCATAACCAGTACCACTATCATAACCGCCAACAGTACCATTACCACCTCTAACCACAACCGCGTCGTAAACTTTAACTTCACAATCTATCCCACGAGCATCAACGTCATACGCACCATAGATACCAAGGAGTACCAACAACAATAACTGATGAAATATTAATTCATAACTTCATTGGAGAAACATTCTGCGGCGATTATGTAATCTCTAAAGTCTTAGAGATTATCTAATCTAGCCCTAACCATAAATCAGTTAAGCAAATCAAAATGATAGAAGGAAGAGTAGAAACCATGACAAAATTTATGGTTAACAAGCTAAACTTGTTTTACCAACAGCATCAACAGTATCGTTAGCATCACCAGTATCGTCAGTACAGACAGCATCAGAATCAACAACACCTATAGCATCACAAACTCCGTCAGTTCAAGAATCACTGTGGACATCATTACGAATCAATAACGCGTATATTGTATCAATGAGTTATGAAGAATTAACTTATTCCATTTGAAGAAATTATATGTACATTATATATATATATATATATTTTGAAATAAAAATAAATCTTTCCGTGCTAAGCTATTGTGTGTGAATCTTAACTACTCGGTTAATTCATATTACAGATATGCGATAATGTACGTCCTTCGCCCGCAACTTAACCATCGTTAACTACAATCTCTATCGCAATTCAACAAATTCCAATTCATAATAAATCAAGTATATATTTGATTTTTCACTTTCATCATCGATGTACCCGAAACTTTTCAGATAACATCATTCGTACTTTGCGAAATCACAAGAATTTAACGAAAACCAACATCACATTTCAACAAATAACGAAGTATTGATTCATAATTTCAATATTATTAGAGAAATACTTATGTAATCTCTAAAGCCTTCAAGGGATTATTCAATTCTGGTTTCAACCATAAATCGAATGAGCTTAATTTAGTATTGACTCATTGAAATCCATGTTACATCTGAAGAGAATATATACATATATATTTTCATAAAGACTATAATTAAAAATTATTTTGTACAAACTGTTAATGGTGAAAATATTTTAACGGGTAGGTAATACCCGAGGAATATTTAAATTTCACACTAATAAGTACACTATACATTCTTTCAAATCTAATTCAACAGTCATTTACTATCCTATTTACAACCACGGATATATGTATTCATTCACCGCAGAATAACCATTTTCATTCAATTTCATATTTGGATTTTGACCTATCAGAATCCAACAAGTGGCATAATGAAGAAAACATTTGACAAAATAAAAATTTGTTAGAAACAAACAAATTAACTATGAGAAATTTTGTTAAGAATTTACGCTAATAAAATCCTAGCTAACTGTTCCTAGCTAACTGATTACATTTTATTTATCGCAGTTTATTTATCGCAATTTAATTATCACAATTTTATTTATCGTCATTTAATTTCTGTATTTATTTTACGCACTTTAAATATCGGGACACGTATACAAGGTTTTGACATATCATATCGACGCATATATATATATATATATATATATATATATATATATATATATATATATATATATATATATATATATATATATATATATATATATTATTTGGAATAACCATAGACACTCTATATGCAGTAATGATCGAGTTCTCTATACAGGGTTGAGGTTGATTCTACAATAATATATATACTTTGAGTTGTGATCGAGTCTGAGACATGTACACGGGTCACGATACCAACATGAGTTATTGATTAATTCGAATATTATATATTTAACTATATATGAGTTATTGAATTGCTAACTATGGACTATCAACGGAGGACTACCAACATTAGACAATTAAAATGAATTAAAATATTAATTATAACATATGAAACTAAACAATTCTTCAAGTTTGCCACTTGATTTCATCTTAAACCTCATTTGTATCTTGACAATTACAATCTGCGTTCAAACCTTTCACGAATCTTGGAAACACCTCAATCGAGAGGATGATCCAACTACACGTATTTGTGTCCGATCCTTTAGCATTATTATTACTCAAAATAACTTTGCAATCCCTTTCCAAATTAGCAAACTTTGTCACAGCTCCAATAAGTCAACTTTGATTTTTTCGTTCGAAACAACCTTATTATAACCTTGATTTATATGCGTGCTCTTTTATTGTTACCGGGAAACCTTTTATATTCCACCATATTACCATTAGCGTTTAATCATCTAAAAACACAATTCTCTTGAAAACCACCTCGGATCGATAACTGATAATTCAAATATGGTAGCATTAAACGCAGAGGAAACAGCAAAATCGTAGATGGTCTAAACGGCCAAAAGTTTGATAATAAAGAATGGAATGTTGGGAACGCTCGATAGAAAAATTTGGTACTGAAAAATAGATTGAGCTAACCATGAAGGAGACTAAGGACAAATACAAGGACCAAACTCTGTATTTAAAGAATTCTGATGACTCTATTTCTGATGAAATCCTTAACGAATACCTTACTCCTTAATTACTCTAAATCATTGTGAATGAAATTCTTCATCACAATTTGACTCTGAAATTCTAAGATATCATCGTATCTTTCTTTATTAATATCCTCAATATTTCTGAAGATATCTTCATAAATATTCTCGTTCGATATTAATTATCTCTCTGCGCTATCCGTATTATATCATAAAAGGAAACTATTTTAGTTTCTATATTCTGCAAACCTTTGAATTTAAAATATGAATGTTTTTGAAGTAGTGTTGGGAACTGATGCATGAGTTAGTATAATATAATGACATTTGATCAACGTGATTATATTACAGTAAGTCATGCTGAGTTTCTAATGGGACATGATGATACACAGATCATAACATCATCATGTGCCATGTTACATAACTCTTTCATTCTGCTTAACTTCTGAACATATCAAGAAAGTATATTCTTGATAGTTCTATTCTCAGTGATTCTGGTAATTTGACAAATCAAATCGTGCTATTACGTTCTATCTTGTTTAAAACATTAAGTTCATTCGAAACTCTATACTTACGAATTCTGGACCATTACTCGCTTTACTAGAGGTCGAGAAGAGAATAAAGAGGCAAAGATCTCCAAAATATAAGAGAAAATATAAAGCCCAATAACAACACGGAGGTGACAACCCGTGGGTATTAATACGAATAGCAATATAAAGACACGATATAATTAAGAATAGTATCACCCAAGGTAATAGTAAAAGTAAACAGATTTTGAAAGATTTAAAAGAAGGATGAAATAAATGATAATTAGGAAAATATCAAGGATTAGAACTGGATTAAGCATTTTCACAATCTTTTGTATGTATGAAATAAGAAAGAAAATATAGGAATGGTGAGAATAACGGAACGGAAGAGTTTAATTTATAATGGAAATATCAGACAGAGTAATCGAGGCAGATCACCGTATTTAATTAAAGAGATCTTAATCTCCTTATTCATCGAAGAATCAAATCTCTCAGATTTCGAAGATTTTCTTTAAATCCCTTTAATTCCGGAATTCAATCGCGACTACGACAAAAGTGATGGAAAATCTCCATTTCTTCATCTCGATCTTTTGTGATAGCTTCATTCATATGCTTCAAATAATCAAATTGTTTATTCCATATTACTCAATGATGATAAAACTTTATTTATCAACTCATATTCGTCATGAAAACATTTTTATTGTTAGCCATGACCACCTCACTCAAATTTCGGGACGAAATTTCTTTAACGGGTAGGTACTGTGACGACCCGGGAATTTCCGACCAAATTTAAACTCAATCTATATATAATTTCGACACGATAAGCAAAGTCTGTAATGGTGAGTCTCGAAAATGTTGGAACTATGTTCATATAATCAATTGACCTTTGACTATTACCCGACGATTCATGAACCTATAATTGAAAATATAAATGTATAGGTATTAGATAAGCAAATACATAGTATATGTTATATAATCATAAGGTATTACATAAATAATAAAATGTAATATTAACAATGTAAATTTGATTACAAATCAAAATCTAGTTGTTGAAATAATATAAATATTATTTTCATTATCATTATTAATACGAACATCAATATTTGTGTTATTACTTTTTATGGTTGTAAACATTAAAAGTCTAATAAATTTAAGGTTTGGATTCTCAAAATAAAGGTTCTAAAAATAAATATTAGTATAAGAACGATTAAAATTGTAATTTAAATGTAATTCAAATATTATTAGTTATTATTAATACGATATTACTTATTAATATTATTACTTTTATAATTGTCATTAACATTAAAAATCATTATGATAATTATAAGTTATCATTATTATTATAAAAGTTTATCAATTACAATACTATTATCATTTTTGATTAATATCATTATTACTATTAGTATTATTATTATTAACATACTGATTTACTCACTTATACTAAATATATTATGAAACCAGGTATATATAATTCAGTTACATATTTATATATAAAAATAGATATACAGATAAATATATATACTACAATTATTATTATTATTAATAAATTTAATTGTTATTAATATTAAGATATAAAGATATAAATATAAATATATAACAGCAGGGTCATTCGCTGCTATCTGCTATCTATATCTGTTAGTTATATGTATTTTTTTCTTTCTTTCTTTCACCTGCTTCCCTTTTGTTTTTTTGTTCTTTCCTATGCTCGTGACTCTATAGTCGATTCCCACCATCACAATCTTACAAAAATCGATCAAGTCTAGTTTTCTATTCCAATCATTCGATTACAACCCTTATTATCTGATATATACCTTGTAATTGCTTCTGCTAAAGAAATAAAAAAAGAAAAAGAAACAGCTCGTTCCTCTCTGGTATTCAACTCGTTGGTCAAAATTCGATTTTTAATCAATTTTCAAAAAGTGTTAATGAGGTTTTGTTAGGAATACTTCAAGTGATCTTTCTGCAAAATCCTATATTTCAATTCTTCCTAACAAGCTTCAATTTGGAGAGTCAAAGTTCTTAAACAAAAAGTCAAATGAATCGTTCTTCATCAAATTCGTGATTGTTTCGATGTTTCAAGTCCAATTGACGAATCCAATAGTTTACAGGATGGATTTGCAATATATTTCGTGTTGTAACATTTGTCCAAAACAAGCTCAAAATAAAAATCATTTTTTTTCTCTAATCACAGCGACGAACACAGCAGGTATATATATATATATATATATATATATATATATATATATATATATATATATATATATATATATATATATATATATATATATATATATATATATATATATATATATTTTTCATTTTTTTTTCTTTTTTCGCGTATATTAATCATCAATACAATTAATAATATAATTCTTGGTAATTCCTATATTTAAAACGAAAAATAATTGTTATAGATTGTATATGGGTCGTCTGAGTTGAGACAATGAAGAAGAGGGAAGAAATCGAATACCAGTTACATAAATTTAGGATGGGGAAACATAATAGAAAAATGGGACGTCATGAATGGTTGAGTGGTTATAGGGTGAACGGGAGGTTGTGGGTTCGAGTCCCAGTATGGACAGCTATTTTTTTTTTGGACTCCTTCTTTATGAGGTAGTTTTATATTTTAAGAATCATTACTATTTTTATTATCATTATTGATTGTATTGTATTATTATTACAAGTATTATTATTCGATGTTATTATTATCATTATTATTAACTTAGCTATTATAAAGGGAATACGTATTATTATTACTATTATTATTATTATTATTATTATTATTATTATTATTATTATTATTATTATTATTATCATTACCATTATCATTAATATTATTATTGTTATTGTCATTGTTATTGTATTGTTATAGTTATTGTTATGATTATTGTTATTATTAAGTATTATAATTATTATTACCACTAATATCATAAGTATATACGTATAAATATTAGGGACCAAATTGTCATTAGTATTAATAAGTATCATTAATATTATTATTATCAATATAGTATTAATATCATTATTAGGGTTATGATTATTATTAATATCATTAATATTTCTATCATTAAAAATTAATAATTATATCATCTTATGAATGATAACATTATTACTAGTATTATTACGAGTATTATAATTATTATTAGTAATTAGTAATACAATTATCATTATAAGTATCATGATCAGTATTATTATTATTACCATTATAAGTATGATTATTTATATTATAATAAATGTTATTAATATGTAATTACTAAAATCATTATGATAAGTATCATTAACCGAAAAATGATATTTTGCAGTTATTATTATAAATATCATTATTAATATCATTAATATAATTATTAACAATAATACCTTATTTAGTAATATTAAGCCTTATGATTTTTATTATTTTTATCGTAGTATTACTAAAATTACTACTTTAACAAACAAATGATATATACATATATAAAAATACATTTAATACATATAACATAATGAAAAGTAATATTTTCTATAACAAAATAAATATATGAAACATATATATTATTAATATAAAAAGTATATAACTAATGAATTTATATATATACTATGCGATTACAACTATGTATATTAATAAATATACAAATTATATAGGTTCGTGAATCCGAGGCCAACCCTGCATTGTTCAATATAGTCATATGTATTTTTACTACAAAATACATTAGGTGAGTTTCATTTGCCTTTTTACCCTTTATATTTTTGGGCTGAGAATACATGTGCAATTTTTATAAATGTTTTATGAAATAGACACAAGTAATCGAAACTACATTATATGATTGAATGATCGAAGCCGAATATGCCCCTTTTTTCTTGTTAACCTAAGAATTAGTAAACCGATATACTAATTGACGCGAATCCTAAAGATAGATCTATTGGGCCTAACGAACCCCATCCAAAGTACTGTATGCTTTAGTACTTCGAATTCGTTTTTATCATGTCCGAAGGATTTCCCGGAATGATAGGGGATATTCTTATATGCATCTTGTTAATGTCGGTTACCAGGTGTTCACCATATGAATGATTTTTGTCTCTATGCATGGGACGTATTTTTATGAGAAATGGAAATGAAAATCTTGTGGTCTATTAAAATTATGAAATGATTATTTATGATAAACTAATGAACTCACCAACCTTTTGGTTGATACTTGAAAGCATGTTTATTCTCAGGTATAAAAGAAATCTTCCGCTGTGCATTTGCTCATTTTAGAGATATTACTTGGAGTCATTCATGACATATTTCGAAAGTCGTTGCATTCGAGTCGTTGAGTTCATCAAGATTATTATTAGGTCAACTATAGTTTGATATATTATGAAATGGTATGCATGCCTGTCAATTTTTGATGTAAAGAAAGTTTGTCTTTTAAAAACGAATGCAATATTTGTAAAATGTATCATATAGAGGTCAAATACCTCGCGATGAAATCAACTATTGTGAATCGTTTATAATGTATATGAACGGGTCCTTTCAAGCAACATTTCTAAAATACATGAATAAAGTCCGTATAAAAATGACAGAGATGCCACATGCAACATGGGGGTAAAAAGAAGGGACCAACGGAGCTAAAATGTCAAATATTTAAAGTATTATATAATATAATATAAATATTTATATTTTAATATTATAATATACTTAGTGACATATTATCAAATGATCTTTTTACAATTTTTTTATTCCTATCTTAGCACGTTTCTTTCTATCTATCTTCATTTTTATTTTTCGTTTGAAACTTAGTTTATTTTTTTTATTTTTTTTATATTTTCGTTTAAATGATGCTGATCAAACATAAAAAGGTCCAAGGGGTTCGGTTCATGCGGGATCAATAATAAAGAGGGGTTTAAGGGTTTTTGAGTTTAACTCTCCGGTCCGGAGTACCGTGAATAACCCTCATACGAGATGATGATCTCAGAAAGGGTGGTTAAACGTAACCCACCATCATTCGGTTTAACCGGGGTTGATGGCCCAAAGGCGATGTTAGGATTTACGATATATGCACTACCTGAAATTGCTAAGTGTTTAAGGATGCTTTACCAGTTGCACGGGTTAGCTGGAACGTGATGTATTTTAGAATATTGTTTTGAATGAATAAAAAATGGGATCCCTTCCTTGTTCAATATTATCTCTATTTATACTTGTGAGTTTTTGTCCCTTAATGTCATGTAAGGGGACAAGAGGATATATTGGTGCCATGTAAGAGGACAAAAGGATACGTTGGTGCCATATTGTATTGTCTCCGTCCTTTTATTCCGAAAAGCTGTAAAAGTACCGCCATTATCTTAGTGTTGTCTTGTTTATACCATGCTGTCCTTTTCTGGCTGCTCTGCGATGTCAGGATCGCATCATGCTGTCACAGGTGTCCTCTCTTCTTTAGTTTCACCATAGTACCTTTCTAGCCCGATCCATCTCATAATGCGGCTATATGTCCGAACTGCGCGATCAATGTTTGTGAGTTCTTTATTAATCCGTGACGAGATTGCGTGCTAGCTAGAGATTGCGCGCTAGCCAGTGTAAGATACGAGCCTGCGCGATTTATATGGGGTGGCGCGCGTTGATCTAATGTAGCGCAGATAGATGTGCAGCTATGCTAATCATTAAGTCCCCCCAGTTCTATATTGCGCGTAATTTGTTGTGCATGATGTAGAACTCTAATCATGTCATGTAGTGCGCTAAAAGACGCTTTTAATGCAAGATGTTGTGCATGGTATAAGGCTTCTAATGATGACGTTTAGTGCGTTAAAGAGTTGCATTTAATGTAAAGAAGCGCGTGTGTTACAGAACTCAAATTATTACGCACAATGCACTAGGTCAGTGTATTTAATGCCAGTGTGGTTTTTACGGTCTGTCAGTCTGTTCAGCGCAAGAAACCACACACTCAATCATCATTCTGCCATAGGTCATTGTAGCCTGTCACTCGGAAATCGTTGTAATAACCCACGTTTTTTCGTTAATTTATTTTAACGCCGTGTTTTTTTTTAAATAATATCTTTCGTTATCTAAATTCGTATCTTCTGTTGACTAGCGTATTAATATTCCCCATTATTTAATTATAACCTCACTCGTTACCCTAGCGTATTTAAAATATTTTGTTCGGTTAATTCACGCACCCGCTTTCAAACTCGAGGGACTAAAGTTGCCAAGTGAGCAAACTAGTTGACTAGGTCAACTAATCAACCCACCACCACCACCACTCATTCCATTCAATCACCTCCTCATCTCTACTACTTCCATCTTTTTCTCTCAAACTTACAAATCATTCAATCATCTTCTAAATCAAAAATAGCAAGCTTACAACAAAACAAATTACATATTTGGAATCCTTGCATCTTCCTCTACAACTTGATACTAATTTCATCTCATTTGGGTAATGATAATGCTAAAAACGAACATATATTTCATAGCATTATTCCTCAAGAAAGACAAGCTTTTAGTTGCAATTGTTCTATTTACAAGTGATATTCATTTAAATAATAAAAGGTGAAGACAAAAGACAGATTCGACGAATTGAAGACGCAAACGACCAAAAAGCTCAAAAGTACAAAAGACAATCAAAGAGGTTCCAATTATTGATAAGAAACGTCTCGAAATTACAAGAATACAAGATTCAAAACGCAAAGTACAAGATATTAAATTGTACGCAAGGACGTTCGAAAATCCGGAACCGGGACCAGAGTCAACTCTCAACGCTCGACGCAACGGACTAAAAATTACAAGTCAACTATGCACATAAATATAATATAATATTTAAATAATTCTTATAATTATTTAATATATTATATTTATATTTAAACCGTCGGTAAACAAAGAGCCAAACTCCTCTGAGCTGTAAAAGTAAACTCCGCGACTCGCGGAGTTTGAAGGCCAAAAATGCCGCGAGTCGCGGAGCCCCAAATTCAGAAACCCCCTATAAAGCTCGCGCATTCTGATCGTAAAATATCATCTTTTTTCTTCTTCTCCTCATACGTAAAATATATATATATATATAATTTATATTTTAATTTTAATTATAATTCTAATAATAAGGGTATGTTAGTGAATGTTGTAAGGGTGTAAGTCGAAATTCTGTCCGTGTAACGCTACGCTATTTTTAATCATTGTAAGTTATGTTCAACCTTTTTACATTAATGTCTCGTAGCTAAGTTATTATTATGCTTATTTAAAACAAAGTAATCATGATGTTGGGCTAATTACTAAAATTGGGTAATTGGGCTTTGTACCATAATTGGGGTTTGGACAAAAGAACGACACTTGTGGAAATTAGACTATGGGCTATTAATGGGCTTTATAGTTGTTTAACTAAATGATAGTTTGTTAATGTTAATATAAAGATTTACAATTGGGCGTCCCTATAATTTACCATATACACTCAATCGGACACGATGGGCGGGGTATTTATATGTACGAATAATTGTTCATTTAACCGGACACGGGAATGGATTAATAGCCACTAGAATAATTAAAACAGGGGTGAAATTATGTACAAGGACACTTGGTATAATTGATAACAAAATATTAAAACCTTGGGTTACACTCAGTCGACATCCTGGTGTAATTATTAAACAAAGTATTAAAATCTTGTTACAGTTTAAGTCCCCAATTAGTTGGAATATTTAACTTCGGGTATAAGGATAATTTGACGAGGACACTCGCACTTTATATTTATGACTGATGGACTGTTATGGACAAAAACCAGACGGACATATTAAATAATCCAGGACAAAGGACAATTAACCCATGGGCATAAAACTAAAATCAACACGTCAAACATCATGATTACGGAAGTTTAAATAAGCATAATTCTTTTATTTCATATTTAATTTCCTTTATTTTATATTTAATTGCACTTCTAATTATCGCACTTTTATTTATTGTTATTTAATCGCACTTTTAATTATCGTACTTTTTAATTATCACAATTTTATTTTATCGCACTTTTATTGCAATTTCATTATCGTTATTTATTTTACGCTTTAAATTAAGTCTTTTATTTATTTAATATTTTACATTAGGTTTTAACTGCGACTAAAGTTTTAAAATCGACAAACCGGTCATTAAACGGTAAAAACCCCCCTTTATAATAATAATATTACTTATATATATGTTTGTATTTTTATAAAAGTAAATTAATATAGCGTTGAGCTTTGTTTAAAAAATATTCCCTGTGGAACGAACCGGACTTACTAAAAACTACACTACTGTACGATTAGGTACACTGCCTATAAGTGTTGTAGCAAGGTTTAAGTATATCCGTTCTCTAAATAAATAAATATCTTGTGTAAAAATGTATCGTATTTAATAGTATTTCCTGCAAAAATTTAATAAGTATTTTATATACCCCTCGCGAGACATCAAGTATTTTTGGCGCCGCTGCCGGGGAAACTTTCAAACGCCGGAAGCGTAACGCTAATATAAAAAAAAACGTTTTAAATATTCGAAAATATAAAAAGAAAAACAAAAATATAAGTATTTTTAAGATTTTGTTAAATATTTAAGTTTTATAAGTTTCTTTATTTTTATTTTAGTTTATAAAAATATAAGTTTTATTTAAATATCTTTTATTTATATAAAAACAGAAAACAGAAAAAAAATAATAATAAATAAATAAAGAAAAACGCGTCGAAGATTAAACCTGTCATCTGAATTTCTGAACCCCGCGAGTCGCGGGGTTTGAAGCTTTGAATACCGCAAGTCGCGGAGGGGACCTGACACACGAACAGGAAGCCCTAATCCTGCATTTATTACGGATTATTATTAATTATTATTATTATTAACCCTAATTATTATTATTATTATAATTAAGTTTATTTTTAATTTAAGTTTTATTTAATTTATATTTTAGTTAAATTAGTTTAATTAAATTGTAAAATTAGTAGTTTTATTAAATAAATAATATAAAAATAATATTTTTATAAAAATTGTAATTCTTACAACTTTTTGTATATTTTTATATTTTGTCCCTTTTTAATCGTAGTAGCGTAATATTTGTATTTTTTCGCTCATATTTAATTTTAAACTTAGTTTTTGCCATAGTCATTTTTACTCCTAGATTTTTAGGCTTTGCCGTAGAATTTCTTAAGTGCTTTTTCTTTAGACTAAGATTTAGGTACTTTAGAATTTTGCGATGCCTTTTTAAGTTTTAGTTTCTTTTTAAGTTATTTCCATTTGGGATTTAGTTTTTCTTGTAAGCTTTAATATTTTTAGACGACTTTTACCTATGTATCAATTATCATTCCAATTAGTAATTTCAATTTGCGATTATAATTTTAAGTTAGTTGTAGTAATAAGGTTAGGTTAGTCAAGTATTTTTAAGTTTTTATAAGTTTCTTTTATTTTTCCGTCACCTTTTATTTTTCAACCATTTTTCTTTTTCGACTTTTTCCGACGAACTCTTTTTCTTTCTTATTTCTCGCTATTCTAGTTTTAGGACATAAATTTTTATTCTACTTCTTATCTAAATTTCTTAAAATCACGAAAATTTATTTTAAGTGGTTAAATTGATAGACATCAAAATTTTCTGGTTCGTAGTAATAGTTGGATTTGTACGTGGACCGGGTTATTGGAGCCAAACAGTACTCAATTATATTGAGACCAAACGAATCCTGCCCCTCTGCTGCATCTTTTAGCTATTCGAAACGTGGGCAAAATCAGAAAAGTCTATTGATTGGATAACTTATTATAATTTTTCTTTCCTTTTAAAAACTAATAGGATATTCAGTGAATGCACCGAGTAAGACGTTCATCACCTTTTGTACGTTCACCACCTGTAACTAGATCAAGACATTTAGCAAATATAACCGCCGTTGATTTTTCTTTAGAATCGTCATCCAGTAGACCAAGTACTTCAGTTCAAATTTCCGATAATCCATTTTTTGAACCCGACCTCACAATTGAGAATCCGGAAAATATTCAGGAACGGTTCGTAGATCCTGAACCATTAAACTTTCCTCCGGAGCCACCAATCATTCAAACAGAGATTGTTGAGGAACGAACCATTAAATCAGAATCATCTAGTGATACCAATTCAACAAATTCAATTATGGAGAATCTGGAACCTTTAAGTATGGAAGACCGAATGAGAGCTAAACGCACTGGCCAAGGTCACGCAATTACTCATCCAGACATTAATGCGCCAGATTATGAAATCAAAGGACAAATTCTACACATGGTGACTAATCAATGCCAATTTAGTGGTGCGCCGAAGGAAGATCCAAATGAACATCTACGTACCTTTAATAGGATCTGCACACTATTTAAAATCCGAGAAGTGGAGGATGAACAGATATATCTCATGTTATTTCCCTGGACTTTAAAGGGAGAAGCCAAAGATTGGTTGGAATCGTTACCTGAAGGGGCGATCGATACATGGGACGTTTTAGTTGACAAATTTCTTAAACAATTCTTTCCTGCATCTAAAGCCGTAAGACTTCAAGCAGAAATTGTTACGTTTACACAGAAACCAAATGAAACTCTATATGAGGCGTGGACTAGATATGGAAAGTTGTTAAGAGGATGTCCGCAACATGGTTTAGACACCTGTCAAATAGTACAAATATTCTACCAAGGATGCGACATCACTACAAGAAAAGACATAGATATAGCAGCTGGTGGTTCTATTATGAAGAAAACCGAAACTGATGCTTACAAAATTATTGATAACACTGCTTCCCACTCACATGAGTGGCACCAAGAAAAAGATATCGTTAGATCATCTAAAGCAGCTAGAGCCGATTCTAGCCATGACTTAGATTCCATTTCCGCAAAGATAGATGCTGTGGAAAGACGAATGGAAAAGATGACTAAAGATATTCACTCAATACGAATTAGTTGTGAGCAGTGTGGAGGACCACATTTGACAAAAGATTGTCTCAGTATTGAATTAACAATGGAACAAAGAGAGAATATTTCATACATAAACCAAAGGCCTGGAAATAATTATCAGAATAATTATCAACCGCCAAGACCGATTTACAATCAAAACCAAAATTATAACCGAAATATTCCATACAACAACCAACAAGGTCCTAGCAATCAACAAGTATCCAATAATACTTATAATCAGTAAAGACCTAATTTTCAAAACAAACCACCACAACAAACCGATGATAAAAAGCCAAATTTAGAAGATATGATGACGAAGCTAGTTGAAACTCAAACGCAGTTTTTCACATCTCAGAAACAAACCAATGAACAAAATGCTCAAGCAATTAGAAATCAACAAGCTTCTATTCAAAATCTGGAACAAGAAGTGAGTAACCTAGCAAGGTTAATAGGTGAAAGAAAACCGGGAAGTCTACCTAGTGATACAAATGCTAACCCCCGGAGTGAAACAGCTAAAGCTATTACCACAAGAAGTGGTACAACACTTAAACCACCTGAAATACCTGTAACTTCTGATGAAGCCATTCCTACTACACAAGAACCACAACCTGATCAAGATAAGGAAAAAGAACCGGTAGTTGAAAAGGTTAATGAAGATAACACAGTTAAGGATAAACCTTATGTTAAACCATACCAACCACCACTTCCTTACCCGAGTAAAATGAAGAAAGAGAAACTTGAAGCCGAGCAATCCAAATTCTTGGATATGTTTAAACAGATAAATGTAAATCTTCCTTTCATTGATGTGATTTCAGGAATGCCTAGATATGCTAAATTCTTGAAAGATCTAATTTCAAATAGAAAGAAAATGGAAGAACTCTCGGCTGTTACTATGAATGCTAATTGTTCAGCAGTGCTGTTGAATAAGATACCAGAAAAACTATCTGATCCAGGAAGTTTCACAATTCCATGTTTTCTGGATAGTCTTAGTTCAATAGAAGCATTGGCAGACTTAGGTGCTAGTATAAATCTAATGCCGTATTCACTATACGCTAAACTAGACCTTGGAGAATTGAAACCAACCAGAATAAGCATACAACTAGCCGATAGATCAATAAAATATCCTAGAGGGATAATGGAGAACATGCTAGTTAAAGTTGGTACTTTAGTATTTCCAGTAGATTTTGTTGTTCTGGACATGGAAGAAGATTCTCAAGTTCCTCTCATATTAGGAAGACCATTCTTAAACACGGCTAAAGCAATGATAGACGTGTTGGGTAAGAAATTGACCCTAAGTATAGAGGATGAGAGTGTTACCTTTTCAGTTGATAGAGCAATGCAACAACCATAATCTGCAGATGATACATGTTATTATATTCAAACTATAGATGCACATGCAGAATTATTAGAAGAATTTCCAGAATTACAAGGAACAGGAGAATGTTCTTTAGGAGAAGGTAATGAACCAATTGATGAAGCTGAAATGTTAGCTACACTTATAGCTAATGGATATGAACCAACAACAGAAGAAATTCAAATGCTAAAAGAAGAAGACAGATATCGATACAAATCATCGATAGAAGAACCTCTGAAATTAGAGTTAAAGCCACTTCCAAACCATTTGGAATACGCTTATTTACATGGTGAATCTGAATTACCTGTAATAATATCGTCTTCTCTTACTGAAAATGAGAAATCACAACTCATTTCTGTGTTGAAAGCTCATAAACCAGCCATTGCATGGAAGATTCATGATATTAAAGGAATAAGTCCTTCATATTGTACACATAAAATCCTTATGGAAGAAGGTCATAAAACGTATGTGCAACGCCAACGAAGACTAAATCCTAATATGCAAGATGTAGTTAAGAAAGAGATTATTAAACTGCTAGATGCAGGTCTAATTTATCCAATCTCTGATAGTCCATGGGTAAGCCCAGTTCAATGCGTACCTAAGAAGGGTGGCATGACTGTCATTACAAATGAGAAAAATGAGCTTATTCCTACTAGGACTGTAACAGGATGGCGTTTGTGTATTGATTATAGAAAATTAAATGACGCCACCAGAAAAGATCACTTTCCCTTACCTTTCATAGATCAAATGTTGGAAAGATTAGCCGGAAATAGTTACTATTGTTTTCTAGATGGATTTTCCGGATATTTTCAAATTCCAATAGCACCCGAAGATCAAGAGAAAACCACATTCACGTGCCCTTATGGTACTTTTGCTTACAAACGCATGCCATTTGGACTTTGCAACGCCCCTGCAACCTTTCAAAGGTGTATGATGGCGATTTTTCACGACATGATAGAAGAATGCATGGAAGTATTCATGGATGACTTTTCAGTCTTCGGTGATACATTTAAATCATGTCTAGTTAATCTGGAACGAATTCTAATTAGATACGAAAAATCAAATCTAGTACTTAATTGGGAGAAATGCCATTTCATGGTTAAAGAAGGCATCGTTCATGGACATAAAATTTCAAAAGAAGGAATTGAAGTGGATAGAGCTAAAGTAGATGTAATTGCTAAACTTCCACATCCCACCAATGTTAGAGGAGTTAGGAGTTTTCTAGGGCATGCCGGTTTTTACCGACGTTTCATAAAAGATTTTTCTAAAATTGCCACTCCTATGAATAAACTCCTAGAAAAGGATGCTCCATTCATCTTTTCAGATGAGTGTATCAAATCTTTTAATATTCTTAAAGAGAAACTCACTAATGCACCGATCATGATAACACCAAATTGGAATCTACCATTTGAACTAATGTGCGATGCAAGTGATTTTGCAATGGGAGCAGTTTTAGGACAAAGGATTGAAAAACAATTTCAACCTATATATTATGCTAGTAAGACGTTACAAGGAGCACAAACGAACTATACAACTACTGAAAAAGAACTCCTTGCTATTGTCTTTGCTTTTGACAAATTTCGATCATATCTCGTTCTAGCAAAAACGGTGGTCTATACCGACCATTCTGCTCTTAGATACCTATTTTCAAAACAAGATGCTAAACCAAGATTAATCCGTTGGATCTTACTCTTACAAGAGTTTGATATTGAAATCCGAGATAAAAGAGGAGCAGAAAATCTCGCCGCTGATCATCTTTCTCGTCTTGAAAATCCTGAGTTAGAAGTTCTAAATGAATCGGCCATACAAGACAACTTTCCTGATGAATATCTATTGAAGATAGATTATAATGAAATCCCATGGTTTGCAGACTATGCAAACTACTTAGTTTGTGGATTCCTTGAAAAAGGATTATCGTACCAAAGACGAAAGAAATTCTTCAGTGATATAAAACACTATTTCTGGGAAGATCCACATCTATTTAAAAGTTGTCCCAATGGAATAATACGCCGATGTGTATTTGGAGATGAAGCTAGTAAAATTGTAAACCATTGTCACACAGGACCAACAGGAGGGCATTATGGGCCTCAACTAACAGCAAGAAAAGTTTATGATGCTGGATTCTATTGGCCTACAATTTACAAAGACGCACACCTTCTTTGCAAATCCTGTGATGCTTGTCAAAGGGCCGGAAAAATAAGTCAACGTGATGAAATGCCACAAAATGTCATCCAAGTATGTGAAGTATTTGACATTTGGGGTATTGACTTTATGGGTCCATTTCCAAAATCTCATAATAATCTATATATACTCGTAGCCATTGATTATGTATCTAAATGGGCGGAAGCACAAGCTCTCCCAACTAACGATGCACGAGTTGTAGTCAACTTTTTAAAACGTCTTTTTGCAAGGTTTGGAACACCGAAAGCTTTAATAAGTGATCGGGGTACTCATTTCTGTAATAATCAACTTGAGAAAGTTCTTAAAAGATATGGAGTAACTCATAAAATCTCCACCGCATATCATCCACAAACAAGTGGACAAGTTGAAAATACCAACCGAGCTTTAAAACGTATTCTAGAGAAAACCGTAGGATCAAATCCGAAGGAATGGTCCATTAAATTAGAGGATGCACTCTGGGCTTTTAGAACAGCCTACAAAACTCCAATTGGAACCACACCTTTTAGACTTGTTTATGGAAAAGCATGTCATCTTCCAGTAGAAATTGAACACAAAGCATTTTGGGCTTTGAAGACATGTAATCTTGATTTACATGAAGCCGGACGTCTACGATTAAGTCAACTAAACGAATTAGAAGAATTAAGACATGAAGCATACGAAAATTCGTTAATCTATAAAGAAAGAACGAAGAAATGGCATGATAAAAGAATCAGAAGTTCAAAAGAATTTAAAGAAGGAGACAGAGTTCTTCTTTTCAATTCACGATTAAAGCTATTTCCTGGAAAATTGAAATCAAGATGGTCTGGACCATTCATGGTCAAAAGAGTTTTCCCATACGGAACAATAGAATTAATAAATTCAAATGGGATTGAATTTAAAGTTAATGGTCACAGAGTTAAACATTACATACATGGTCCGATGGAAGTCGACAACGAAGTTAATCACAATTTCGACACCACAGCTAACTAAGTGTGGGGAGAATCAAGTCTTTAAAGGATAATATGTATTTCTGATAGAGTTAGATTGTCTGTTTTCATATAGTTCTCGAAAATAGAACCCGAATGGTCTTTCCCTAGCAGACCCTAAAGAACTAGTCTTCTCCCCCCATTCTGAATTTTTATTTTTTTTAGGTTTTTACAAAATGAAGACTGCCTGTGAACTAAACCATGGTCTAATGCTACACGCTTTGATCACTAAAAGAAATAATGACATACTACCAAGTGAAATAGTATCAGTAATCAGAGAAAGAATGGACGGAGTTAGAAAAGAATCAAGATGCGAAGATAATAAGTTACAATTTGGTAAAGAAAAATCAAAATTCGCAGCGAAAAGAAGAGCACGACACCTAGAAAGATGTCACAAATGCGGAAAATGGTCACATGGAGGTAAATGTTCAAATAATCAAACCTATTCAAATACCGAATTTGTTACTTTATGCAGAGACGGACCGTTCATATGTTTAGAAGAAAAGACACTAAATGCTCGAGGTTACGCCTATGTAGCCATGGAAAACCAATTAAACCGACTATCTTATGAATGGGATAGATCATATAACTAAGAAATCTATTCCACAGGTATGTCTGTACAGTTTTTATTTTTATTTTTATTTTTAACCTTTTGATAATAAACGCTAATTTGTTCGCTAAAAAGTATTAAATTGGTATTGAATAAAATTAGGTTTGGCGACCGAAATTATTGATATCATTCAAAAATTTATTACATCACTGCGAAATTTAACGTTTATTCTTAAGGTATAAATATCTTTAAACAATCAACCCAAAATATTTCAAAAATTCGTCATGAGTTAAATTAGGTCTTCGAACCGAAATTACTTTACCGAAAAGAGGGGCGCATATTTTTGATAATATTTGATTGATTAAAGTGGGATAAAAAGACAAAAAAAAAGATTTTTAATTTTATTTTTACCATGTTTTTAAAAATTAATATTTAAATCTTAAATTAATATTGTAAACTTTGTAAAAACAATATATTTAAAATTGTAAATATTTGAAAAATTAATATAAGTTTGGTATGAATTTATAATATAAATTTTTAAATTAAGTTTGGTGTGAATTTTTAATTTTTAAAAAAATATAAATTTTTAATTTTATGCATTTCGAATTTTAAGTTTGGTGTGAATTTTTAATATAAATTTTGAATTTTATATTTAAGTTGTGTGAATTTAAAAACAAAATTTTACTTTATCTCATTAAGTTAAAAATATGATTTTTAAAATTCGTCGTAAGTTGAAGACTAGGTCTTTGAACCGAAATTGCTTTACCCAAGGAAGGGACGAGAACTTTTAATATCATTATTTTTAATCTTATTAATTTAAAGTATGCCAAAAACATTAAAAAACCCCAAAAATCTTAGCTTTTAAAACAATCGCTACAAAAAGACAAATTTTAAAATTTTGTCGAGGGACGGACTAGGACATCGATCCGAAACGACCTCGTCCTAAATAACAAAGGAAACAAAATTTTAAAATTAAGTACTTAATTGTTTTATAAGTTAATGATTATATAAAAAAAAATATATATATCAAACTCCGCGACTCGCGGAGTATGAAGGGTTATTCACCGCGAGTCGCGGGAGGACCGGAAATCAGAAAAAAAATAAAGAGCTGCAAACTGATCAGTCCACACCCTCAAAACCGAAAAACACAGCGAAAAAAGACTCCGAAAATACACCAAAAACACCTCCAAAATCACAATTTTTAACCGTTAATCACCAAATTTTTTACTAAAATCATGTTGAGAAGGATGCTATCTAGGAATTACTCAACAAAAACGGTAAATTTCTACACCTAAACACCATTTAATCCGAAATTAGTGTTCTTGAGCCATTTTTTTCCCCAATTTGATTTTGATGCTTTCTAGTGTAATTAGGCTTAAATTGTTTATGTATTATGCTTGTATAACTTAGATTGATGTTGTTTAACATGATTAGAAGGCTTAAACTTCAAATTTTGAGTAATCTAGGGTTTGTGTTCTTGAGCAAATTTGGGGCTTTTTGATATAAACAGGTTATGGCCGATTTTTGTCATGAATTGTTACTAAATTAAGTAGTGTAACATGTTTAGGTAGTTAAATGATCCAAACTTTGAGCCTAAACATGATTTTGAGAATTAAAGTGGACTTTTTCAAGTCTAAAATTCATGAACTTGATTTTTGAAAGATAATGCCATTTGAGACTTGTTTAATTGCTAGTAATGATTATTTTGACATGTTATTTGAGTTGAATGATTATGAACTTGGCAAACATTTTCGTATATGCTTATTTGAAAAAGTGTAGATTTGATGAAAATATGAAAATAAGCTTAAGTTTGATATAAATTGATAATGTCATTGTAATTATTTTGATTGATGATTTTGCTGACACTAATGCATATTTGTATGCACAAAATTTGTGTTTGATGTGTTTTGCAGACTGAAAGGGGTGAATCTTCATCCCAAGCCCGCAATGCTCCTGCTGAGAATGCGGAACAACAGGAGGTGGATAACTACTACAAGCAGGATATACCTCATCCAGTCATGACCTTTTCTGATATGCACTTGGAAGAGTTGCACCCGAACCTGAGATTTGACAGACTTTGGATAGATTATCCAAAATATCAAAGGGGTTTGCATACTCTTCATTCTAAGGTTGTTGAGGTACCGAGGGTCATAGAATGGGGACCCTTAGAAGCTGTAGAATTGGCCGGGCCAATTAGGGAATTACTTGTACAGAGGTATGGTAATTCTACTTTTAATGACTGGGTACGTTTATTCACCATGCGTAGACCTGTATATAAAGTATGGTGTGAAGAATTGTTATGTAGTATAGAGTTGAATGATCGGGTAGCTAGTTTAACCGATCGTTCTTTTATTAGATTTTTGTTAGGCGGTTCGATGCGCCACATGTCTTTACTAGACATGGCTCAGGCTTTACGTATATATACGCCTGAGGAGTTAGCATCTGCCGATTGTAGAGGGTTGATACTAAACGGTAGAAAGATAGATGAAAATTTTGATACACACGGTGTGTGGAGTCAAATGACAAGCCATCACCGTTTCAAAGGGGGAAATTACTCTTATTTGGATATAGATAGAGCCGAATTAAGAGTGATACATAGGTTTTTAGCTAATTCGATTACACAAAGGGGTAAGAACAAGGAAAAAGTAAATGAACAGGATTTGTTTTACCATATGTGTATTCGAGACCCACAAAGCGCTGTAAGTATACCGTATTGTGTGGGTTATTATTTATCAGCTATGGTTCGGGGGATGCGACCGCATAGCATAACAGGAGGTGGTATTTTTATTACTTTGATTGGTGAATATCTCGGTGTGGATATAAGTCGGGGGGGATTATTAGTAGAAGAACCAGAACCCCGCGATACTATAGGTTTAAATGTATACCATGGTGCGAAAGTTTTGAAGAGGCGAAATAACGCCGCAGTACGATACCATGGTAGACATCCACAGGTGGAGAGAAACCAACAGCAAGGTAATGTAGGAGGGGGGAATGAGATGCAAGAAATGCAAAGGTTTATAGCTTCTCTGGAATACGAAAATGCTAGACAGAGAGCATTTGAAGATTGGCAAGTTCATCAGAACCAAATCATAGCTCATTGCCAACATATAGGTAGAAACTATATTCCTACACCGAAACCCATCTTCCCTCCCTGGTCTATAGAGATGCAGCCACCATATCCTACGTATAACCCTGCCGAAGCATTCTATAGCACCTATGGTTATGCCTGGAACCCCTATTGGTACCAGTATCATCCCTAGTATACTTATTTTTTTTTAATTTGTAATGATTGATACGTTTAATACTTTTCTTAATATTGTAATAATTTTTATAATTGTCTAACTTTTATTCTTAGATTTTAATAATTTTTGAATGTGGGGTAATATACCAAACTTCAAAAAAAAAAAAAATATGTATATATGTTTGCAGTTTATCTTATGTACACAACAGGGTAAAACAACGCATTTTCAAAGACTGACATTAAGTTCAGCAAAAGCAATTAATTTTGACGACAAGATGCAAAATATATGTGAAATAACAACAAGACGGAATGAACAAATGATGTGCACCATTTATCATTCAGCAAACAAACGCCAATATATTTGGAAACTTTGGTAAAAATTTAATCATTTTCACACAAATCACCCTCAATAATTTAAATTATTACTGATTTCTTGCAAATGAGGGCATTGCAAGATCTTAAGTGTGGGAAGGGGTTAAATTCTTTCGGATTTTAAAATTTTTTTACTTTATACACTTGGTTACCATTAAAAATACTAGTAAAGCAGTAGTTGTATTAGAATCTAGTGCTCTCTGATAATAAAGAACAGCCCTGGTCTTATATACTGACTACCCAATTCTAGTAAAATTTTTCAAAATTTTCAATTAAATGAACTCAAAATCATGTTTATACATATTTATGAACGATAAAACTAGGTTTTAACACCGAAATTATTGTTACCTCGGAAAGAACATAAATTGAGAAACAAACCAAAATGTTAAAATTCATTTAAAATGGAATAGAGGACGATAAAAAGGAAAATAAAAGCCAAGTGTGAAAAAATTTACCAAGTTATCTTAAACATATGTCACATATATCTGTAACAAATAACTGAAAATACTTTTGCTTTGGACTAAACTAAACAGTTTTACCCGATGAAAGAAAAGAAGAGATGAATCTACACGATGAATCAATTCCATCATTAAAAGGAAGTAAAGTCTTCCGAAAAAGAAACGCGCTTCTTGATTTAGGTCATGAAGTTGTCGTCCAGACCAGCTGTAGGTTGACGAAAAATCTAGAAAAGTCATCACTAAAATCAGCAGGAAATCCACGGACCTCAACATTAAACAGGGTCGCCAAGTGGTCAGATTTATCCTAACCATGAGAAGGATTTATCTCGTACAATGGGGGGCACCATGCAAATTAGCTGGATAAGACTAATGAATCAGATCCCCAGAAAGGATAATCTCCTTAAAGATTAAAAATTAGCTTTTAAGACTGATATTACTCAATCCTAGAGATTGACCTTAAAGATTGAGAATTACAAACTCATGGAATTCAATGATATCTAAACTCGAGCTTGAACGAGAAAATATTTTGATCAAAATTACAAACCGATTTGTTTTCTGAAAACCCTATTTTCAATGCGTTCATTACCATTGAACGTAAAATCCTAGGAATTCACCTGGAATTCATTAGGTCACCTGAACCAAATTGGGTGTCAACCGTAAGAACGGTGGTTGCATAGTGGTCAAAGACAGGACCTTGTGCCATACCGAAAAATCATAAGGGTGAGCTTTACTATTGCTCCTATCAAGGATAGTAATTGCGTCCGACACGTTATAGACCATAATTAAAAGCATGTCAGGGGACATTGCCTTAACAGTTGCTTGTTCAACGCTTTCCTTTACAACCGGAAGGTAGTTTACCGAAAGGTAATATACGGGACAAGTAAACTGGACGTGTTGCTTTCCAAATACAAGGTTAGCAAGTGGGTGACACAAAACCATAAGTTTTGAGCTAAAATTTTCAAATCTGAAACCCACCAAACCCACAAAAATATTTTGCAAACACCGGTAAAGGGTTATCCCGGAAAACTTATCTAGGGTAAAAAACTATATTTAATTTTCAAAAGATCAAATGTTTTCATAAAGATCCAATTTCCTTAATGGATCTAAATTTTTATAGTCATGTGGGACTGTAAACCATATCGTTACTACCATTGTTCATACCACCGTATAGAAATCACTGATGTACAAAGTGTGAAGAATAAAGAAGTGATTCTAGTATTTCAAGACGATATTGCTTGAGGACAAGCAACGCTCAAGTGTGGGAATATTTGATAATGCTAAAAACGAACATATATTTCATAGCATTATTCCTCAAGAAAGACAAGCTTTTAGTTGCAATTGTTCTATTTACAAGTGATATTCGTTTAAATAATAAAAGGTGAAGACAAAAGACAGATTCGACGAATTGAAGACGCAAACGACCAAAAAGTTCAAAAGTACAAAAGACAATCAAAGAGGTTCCAATTATTGATAAGAAACGTCTCGAAATTACAAGAATACAAGATTCAAAACGCAAAGTACAAGATATTAAATTGTACGCAAGGACGTTCGAAAATCCGGAACCGGGACCAGAGTCATGTAACATCCCGCGTTTTTTTTTCCGTTAAATTTATTTTTAACACCGTCTTTTTCTTTTAAATAATACCTTTCGTTATTTAAATTCGTAGTTTCCGTTGACTAACGTTCATAATAATTCCGTCATTTAATTATGACATCTCTCGTTAACTTGCGTTTTAAAAATAGTCGTTTGGTTATTTCCCGCACCCGACAACAAACTTGAGGGACTAATCTCGCCACTCGGGTAAACTTGGCTAACTAGTGACTCCTCACCACCACACACTTCATTTCACCATCTTCTTCCTCTTTTTCTTTCTTCCTTTTCTCTCAAGAACACAAACACAAATTCATCATCTAATTTTGATCTTGGAAGCTCACAACAAATCCGACTACATATTCTTGATCCTCTCATCATCCTCTTCGATTTGATGCTAACCACTTCGATTTTGGGTAACATTTCTAAAACTCTAGATTTCTCAAATTCGTGTTTTTGACTTGATATGTTGTTAGTTAGTGTCTATGGCTCGTGTATAACATGAATATATGATTTGTATGCTCGATCTTGATGTTTAGGTGTAACTAGCTTGATAATGAAAAGTGTATGCTTAATCTTTGATTTTGGATGATGAAATGTGTTTAGATGTTAATGTTTGTGTGTTCAAAGTGTTAGTTACTTCAATAGCTTCGTTTTGGTGTGTTGATTGACATGAAAACCTTACATTAACATGATTAGTGATTTTGAGGTTTGGTTAGGGTTTGACAACTCTTAAAAACGAACTTTTGATGCGTTGAATGCTTGTTAATGTTATTGATAAGTGTTTAGTTGTATTACACATTTCATTACCTTCAAAACGGCATATCATATGTATAAATTGGATTCCCGAATCATGAAATGCATATTTGGAACTTGAACTTTGATTATGGACGTTTAAATGCGGTTTTGGGATGTGTAAGTGTTGAATTGCTTGATGAAATGTGTCTAGGTGTTTTCCTCGTCAAATTACCTTTCCGGTGATATAAAATACATGTTCTAATTGTTTGCGGTTTATAATTTGGGTTGGTTTGATTGTTGGTTCGTGCACTTAGAGTTGCAGCAAACAGGGTCTGGAAACAAACCAGGACGCCGTCCAGAAAAGCAGGACGCCGTCCCAACCTTAAAAGAGGGACGCCGTCTAGCTCTCGGGGACGCCGTCCCAACATTAAAAGAGGGACGCCGTCTAGCTCTCAGGGACGCCGTCCCAACCTTAAAAGAGGGACGCCGTCTAGCTTCTCAGGACGCCGTCCCGTTTGCCTAAAACTGGCTGTTTGCTTGACCTTTTGACGAAAAATGTTTGGCATGTTCTAGACCTCCGATTAACATGAAACTTGGCCAACATGCTCATATATGATTATATAACTTAGAAAAATTGTCGGATACCCGACCCGACCCCGTTGACTTTGACTTTGACCAAGTTTGACTTTTAATCAAACTTAACCAAATGGTTGTGCAATCGTTCTAACATGCTTTTATACTTGTATCTTGCATGAAACATGACAACTTGATTCACATGCTACATTATTGAGTCGTAACGAGCCATAGGACTAATTGAACATCTTTGACCTATCGTGTTTACCGTTATTGATACAAACCTATTGTTTAGGTCAAGACTAGCTTTGTCTTTGCACGCGTTTACTTGTTGAAGTACTTTATTAACTCTCGCGCTCAAGGTGAGATCATAGTCCCACCTTTTTCAACAACTTTTATACTTTAAATCGTGGGCTGAGAAAACATCTACTTTGTTACATCTTGTACTACTTACTTTTATGTTTTGAACACAAGTGTGAAAACAAACATTCCACGTGCGAGTTAGAACAAAAATGCCTCAATTCGATTATCATTAGTTACACTTGCAGGGTGTAAGCGAGAACTTATATTGTGTGGCCATACGGGTTTAACAAACCCTCATTCGGACGGTTCGCTACCGTTATGCGGATGAAATATATTTTTGTGTTTTAGTGCGGGTTCTAGCACTGTGTGATGGGGTAACGTTGGTTAAGTTTTGATAATTGAGTGCTCGCGTATAACAACACTTTTGGAATGCAAATGATTTGGATAATCTACGTTTTGGATATACAAAATCTTGTGGTTCAAAGACAACGTTTAATACTTACTAAACCTATGATTTCACCAACGTTTTCGTTGACAGATTCTTCTATGTTTTTCTCAGGTCTTGCACGATATGTGATACATGCTTCCGCTCACTATTTGATACTTGCATCCGATGTCGAGTATACATGCATTTCATGGAGCGTCTTTTGACTTTACTTTAAACTGTGTCGCCTAGATTTCAATCGTACTTATAACGTTGTAACTTAACTTTTGGTTGAACAATTCTTGTAAACTTTGAAACAATCTTTATTTTGAAATGAAGGCGACATATTTTGGTCAACGTTATCTTAAAGACTTATAATCAGGTAATGGGACCCACGTAGCCGACGCCGTCACTTGACGATTTGTCGGGGTCGCTACAGTTGGTATCAGAGCCTTGGTTGTAGGGATTTAGAGTTCATTTGTGTCCACCCCGAGTCATAGGGTACATAGGTGAATCTAGACTACAACCGGCATATAGACTGAAGTAGGGATTACTTGACTAATTGTGCATTTATACTCGAACTCTTATATCATATCTAACTCGTATTCGATCTTAATCTTAAGTTGATAAATTTTGTTGATGCGCCACTTTGACTTTATGAAGTAATGTTAAATGCACATGAGAATCAGGGTAATATAATTTCCGGGATTATATTACGGTGATTCACATGGACGTTCCGACATTATGACATAAAGAATTTAAGGCGAGTCAAGGAAAATTTTCTCTACATCATCCTTCCCTATCATGATTAGTATTATTGAGAATACTAATCAACGATATTCTTGTGTCTTGAAGGAACAATGCTTCCCCGTCGCGGACCACGTAATGAAACTTCCGAACAAGCTTTTCAACGCATGATAGCCACCGCCATAGGTGCGGCTATGGCTAGTATCTCCTCCGACATCAATAACAACCACAACCACAACAACCATGGAGCCGGTAATTCAAACGAGGGTTGCTCCTACAAAACTTTCATGGGGTGCAAACCTCACACCTTCGATGGGACCGGAGGACCGGTTGTGCTCACCCGATGGTTTGAGCAAACAGGAGCCGTTTTTAGCATAAGCGGTTGTCGGGACCAAGACAAAGTCAAATATTCCACCCACACTTTCGCCGGTATCGCCCTCACATGGTGGAATACGTATGTGCTGTCGGTGGGTATCGATGAAGCTCACACTCTCTCATGGGCCGACTTAAAGAAAAAGATGATCACCGAATACTTCCCGCGCGAAGAGACCCGTAAGCTCGAACACGAACTAAGAACTTTAAAAGCGGTCGGGAATGACCTAAAGGCATATAATCAACGATTTTCTGAGCTATCCTTGATGTGCCCAAACCTCGTGACCCCCGAACCTCTAAGGGTTGAACTTTACATGGATGGTCTTCCCAAGAGCATCAAACAAGGAGTAATGTCATCCAAACCCGCTAACCACCAAGAGGCTTTGAATATGGCCCGCCAATTGATTGAAACAGTGGACGAGATTGAAGTGCAGGCACCTAGAGCCGAGGATGAGTCGGGTGACAACAAAAGAAAATGGGAAGCCCCCCAATCGAGTAACTACAACAACAACTTTTCCAAGGAACCTCTCACCCCCGTCGGCAAGAAAAGTTATGCCGGGACACGACCTTTTTGCAACAAATGCCACAAGCATCATTTTGGTGAATGTGGCAAGCTAATTTGCCATCGGTGCCAAGGTAGTGGTCATATTGCCAAGTATTGTGGAAGTACTGCTCCCGTCACTCAAAAGGGGCCCGGCGCACCAAAGCCGAGTATTTGCTACAAATGTGGCCAATCGGGTCATTTTAGGAATGAATGCCCAAAGAATAAAGCAAAAACCAACGCGCGCCGTTGAACTTACAACATCGACACCTAGGATGCCCGAGACGATGATGGACTAGTCACGGGTACGTTTTTTTTTTTTTCACAACAAACCGTATATTTCATACTTATTCGATTCGAGTACCGTTAGACGCTTTATAACCAAGGATTTGACTCGTGCTCTTTATATTCCACCTCTTTTCCCCTAGATACTATTTAGGCGATTTAAGCGACCAACGGAAAAAAAAAAAAAAAAAAAAAAAAAAAAAAAAAAATAAAAAAAAAAATAAAAAAAAATTTTGTGTGCCTATAAATATTTTCGGAGGATATACGTTAAGAAATTGAACTCGACACCAATAGAACTAAGGAACTCAAAACCTACTCATTAAGGAGAAATTGTTGCCCTACATTTATGTATAGATTATTGTGAACTAAGAAATTTTCGGTTGGAAACCGATACCCTCTCCCTCGCATCCATGACCTCATGATTTTTGCACGAATCCCGTATGTTCCAAATCGACCTCCGTTCCGGTTATCACCAATTGGGGGTTAAGGGAGACGATGTCTCCTAAGCCACTTTCCGAACTCGCCACGTTAGTTGTAAATCTCTCTTAGTACCGTTTGATTTATTTAGGGCTCGCCCGTATCCTTAAACCTCTTGAACCGCGTATGCAAATTCATATAGACTAATCTGTATTCATAGATGACATCTTAACTTATTCAAGTAAAGAAGGAAAACGAACAACACCACCACCTTAAGCTCGAACATTTGAGAAAAGAGCAACTTTATACCAAATTCTCCGAGTGAGAATTTCTGTTAAACGAAGTCAAATTTTTTCTAGACCATGATGTTAATGGTCAAGGCATTACAATCAATCTCGAAATCAAGCCACACGTAATCATTAAACTCTCTCGACTCAGACTTGTATTCGTAAAATCTTGGATCTCGTCTATTTTTACCGAAGATTCATTTCTGACTTTTCTCGTGTTACACGACTTTTAAACTCGTTAACTCACTAAGGAAAACTCTAAACCTCTCCGTGTTCGAACCTTGAGCGTGATTCTTCACACCAACATTTCTAGTTAAAATCGTATAGCAACAGATGGAACTCAAACATGGAAATATTTCTACTTGAACGCCGAAAGGCATACTCTCTCGACTCAAAAATCAACATAACTAAAATTCATTATTTTACACGAAGAATTCGAATACTAAATTGTGGATCCGATCAAACTTCTCATCATCACGTACCACACTACATACCTCTGTTATTTCACCGTCACCGTCTGATATTACTGGAATTTAAGATAACACACAATCCAACGATACTTCACTCTTCTTTGACTTAACGCCCTTGTGTTTCTGATAATCGGTCAACCATTATTCAACCCCGAACTATACAACTATGTGTACTACCTCGTTTCTCTTTCGGACTTCAACTTTTGACAACTAGAGGCACGTTATGGCAACCTCGAGATGCAAGCTCATCCTATTCTAAGTCCTCATTTCACTACTATCTCTACCGTTCGCATTCCGTTTAGAGAAACTCCTTGTAACATTTCTCCATGGATGGAGAAATTCATCATATTACATTAGTATTCGCCACGAGGGTGAATAGTCCTAACGAACATTTTTTTCGAACCCTAACTAACTTATTCAAACGTATCTTAAGAGATTCTATTCCAACACGGCGTATCTTTGTCAATTATTCCGTATCGAAATACTCGTTTCACTTCTAGTTTTACAAGAAACCTTGGAGACCCGTTTAGACATGAGTACCGCGTACCACCCACAAACCGACGAACCGAACAAACGAACGATTTACGTCTTGGAAAGACATGTCACAAACTCGTATTGTCACTTTTAGTAGATCACTCTTACGACAGTAGTTACCACTCGTGTGTTCACGCGCATTTTCCGAAACCCTATATGACCGCTAATGTCATACCCCTGTTCATTTAACCAAAGCATCAACCACCGAAATCTGAACTCCATCAAGAAACAACAATTGAAATCGTTCAAATCCGAGGAGGGCTCGAGGCGATCCGTAGTCGCCAGAAGAGTTATACTAAACTTAGATGAAAACCTCACAAATCCCAGTGTGTAACCGCGTAATATTGAGAAACCGCACCTTGGAAAGGTGTAATCCATTTTGGGAAATCGAGAAAGGTTATATCCGCAATATTGAACCTTTTGAAACCTTGGGGCGTATTAGAGCCGCTTCCTACCATTTAGAATGGCCGACTCAATTAAGTTTCCGTTTACCCTACATTTCGTGTAACAAACTTAGAAACGTGTCCTACGGAACAGGAACGTGCAATCCTGCTGGATACATCAACTATCGATGACAAACTTCTCTTCATAGGAAAACCAGTTGAAACTGGGGATCGTAAAAACCGAACCTTAATGCAACGTAAAACCCTGACTATCCAAATTCATGAGAACCCTCAAGAACGTACTTTCACTTATTCATAGCATTGACAACGTAAAGTCTCGAGTAAGAGATATCGACTACTACTTCCAACTAAATTTCGGGACGAAATTTCTTTTGAGTTGTGGATAATGTAACATCCCGCGTTTTTTTTTCCGTTAAATTTATTTTTAACACCGTCTTTTTCTTTTAAATAATACCTTTCGTTATTTAAATTCGTAGTTTCCGTTGACTAACGTTCATAATAATTCCGTCATTTAATTATGACATCTCTCGTTAACTTGCGTTTTAAAAATAGTCGTTTGGTTATTTCCCGCACCCGACAACAAACTTGAGGGACTAATCTCGCCACTCGGGTAAACTTGGCTAACTAGTGACTCCTCACCACCACACACTTCATTTCACCATCTTCTTCCTCTTTTTCTTTCTTCCTTTTCTCTCAAGAACACAAACACAAATTCATCATCTAATTTTGATCTTGGAAGCTCACAACAAATCCGACTACATATTCTTGATCCTCTCATCATCCTCTTCGATTTGATGCTAACCACTTCGATTTTGGGTAACATTTCTAAAACTCTAGATTTCTCAAATTCGTGTTTTTGACTTGATATGTTGTTAGTTAGTGTCTATGGCTCGTGTATAACATGAATATATGATTTGTATGCTCGATCTTGATGTTTAGGTGTAACTAGCTTGATAATGAAAAGTGTATGCTTAATCTTTGATTTTGGATGATGAAATGTGTTTAGATGTTAATGTTTGTGTGTTCAAAGTGTTAGTTACTTCAATAGCTTCGTTTTGGTGTGTTGATTGACATGAAAACCTTACATTAACATGATTAGTGATTTTGAGGTTTGGTTAGGGTTTGACAACTCTTAAAAACGAACTTTTGATGCGTTGAATGCTTGTTAATGTTATTGATAAGTGTTTAGTTGTATTACACATTTCATTACCTTCAAAACGGCATATCATATGTATAAATTGGATTCCCGAATCATGAAATGCATATTTGGAACTTGAACTTTGATTATGGACGTTTAAATGCGGTTTTGGGATGTGTAAGTGTTGAATTGCTTGATGAAATGTGTCTAGGTGTTTTCCTCGTTAAATTACCTTTCCGGTGATATAAAATACATGTTCTAATTGTTTGCGGTTTGTAATTTGGGTTGGTTTGATTGTTGGTTCGTGCACTTAGAGTTGCAGCAAACAGGGTCTGGAAACAAACCAGGACGCCGTCCAGAAAAGCAGGACGCCGTCCCAACCTTAAAAGAGGGACGCCGTCTAGCTCTCGGGGACGCCGTCCCAACATTAAAAGAGGGACGCCGTCTAGCTCTCAGGGACGCCGTCCCAACCTTAAAAGAGGGACGCCGTCTAGCTTCTCAGGACGCCGTCCCGTTTGCCTAAAACTGGCTGTTTGCTTGACCTTTTGACGAAAAATGTTTGGCATGTTCTAGACCTCCGATTAACATGAAACTTGGCCAACATGCTCATATATGATTATATAACTTAGAAAAATTGTCGGATACCCGACCCGACCCCGTTGACTTTGACTTTGACCAAGTTTGACTTTTAATCAAACTTAACCAAATGGTTGTGCAATCGTTCTAACATGCTTTTATACTTGTATCTTGCATGAAACATGACAACTTGATTCACATGCTACATTATTGAGTCGTAACGAGCCATAGGACTAATTGAACATCTTTGACCTATCGTGTTTACCGTTATTGATACAAACCTATTGTTTAGGTCAAGACTAGCTTTGTCTTTGCACGCGTTTACTTGTTGAAGTACTTTATTAACTCTCGCGCTCAAGGTGAGATCATAGTCCCACCTTTTTCAACAACTTTTATACTTTAAATCGTGGGCTGAGAAAACATCTACTTTGTTACATCTTGTACTACTTACTTTTATGTTTTGAACACAAGTGTGAAAACAAACATTCCACGTGCGAGTTAGAACAAAAATGCCTCAATTCGATTATCATTAGTTACACTTGCAGGGTGTAAGCGAGAACTTATATTGTGTGGCCATACGGGTTTAACAAACCCTCATTCGGACGGTTCGCTACCGTTATGCGGATGAAATATATTTTTGTGTTTTAGTGCGGGTTCTAGCACTGTGTGATGGGGTAACGTTGGTTAAGTTTTGATAATTGAGTGCTCGCGTATAACAACACTTTTGGAATGCAAATGATTTGGATAATCTACGTTATGGATATACAAAATCTTGTGGTTCAAAGACAACGTTTAATACTTACTAAACCTATGATTTCACCAACGTTTTCGTTGACAGATTCTTCTATGTTTTTCTCAGGTCTTGCACGATATGTGATACATGCTTCCGCTCACTATTTGATACTTGCATCCGATGTCGAGTATACATGCATTTCATGGAGCGTCTTTTGACTTTACTTTAAACCGTGTCGCCTAGATTTCAATCGTACTTATAACGTTGTAACTTAACTTTTGGTTGAACAATTCTTGTAAACTTTGAAACAATCTTTATTTTGAAATGAAGGCGACATATTTTGGTCAACGTTATCTTAAAGACTTATAATCAGGTAATGGGACCCACGTAGCCGACGCCGTCACTTGACGATTTGTCGGGGTCGCTACAAGTCAACTCTCAACGCTCGACGCAACGGACTAAAAATTACAAGTCAACTATGCACATAAATATAATATAATATTTAAATAATTCTTATAATTATTTAATATATTATATTTATATTTAAACCGTCGGTAAACAAAGAGCCAAACTCCTCTGAGCTGTAAAAGTAAACTCCGCGACTCGCGGAGTTTGAAGGCCAAAAATGTCGCGAGTCATGGAGCCCCAAATTCAGAAACCCCCTATAAAGCTCGCGCATTCTGATCGTAAAATATCATCTTTTTTCTTCTTCTCCTCATACGTAAAATATATATATATATATATATATATATAATTTATATTTTAATTTTAATTATAATTCTAATAATAAGGGTATGTTAGCGAATGTTGTAAGGGTGTAAGTCGAAATTCTGTCCGTGTAACGCTACGCTATTTTTAATCATTGTAAGTTATGTTCAACCTTTTTACATTAATGTCTCGTAGCTAAGTTATTATTATGCTTATTTAAAACAAAGTAATCATGATGTTGGGCTAATTACTAAAATTGGGTAATTGGGCTTTGTACCATAATTGGGGTTTGGACAAAAGAACGACACTTGTGGAAATTAGACTATGGGCTATTAATGGGCTTTATATTTGTTTAACTAAATGATAGTTTGTTAATGTTAATATAAAGATTTACAATTGGGCGTCCCTATAATTTACCATATACACTCAATCGGACACGATGGGCGGGGTATTTATATGTACGAATAATCGTTCATTTAACCGGACACGGGAATGGATTAATAGCCACTAGAATAATTAAAACAGAGGTGAAATTATGTACAAGGACACTTGGTATAATTGATAACAAAATATTAAAACCTTGGGTTACACTCAGTCGACATCCTGGTGTAATTATTAAACAAAGTATTAAAATCTTGTTACAGTTTAAGTCCCCAATTAGTTGGAATATTTAACTTCGGGTATAAGGATAATTTGACGAGGACACTCGCACTTTATATTTATGACTGATGGACTGTTATGGACAAAAACCAGACGGACATATTAAATAATCCAGGACAAAGGACAATTAACCCATGGGCATAAAACTAAAATCAACACGTCAAACATCATGATTACGGAAGTTTAAATAAGCATAATTCTTTTATTTCATATTTAATTTCCTTTATTTTATATTTAATTGCACTTCTAATTATCGCACTTTTATTTATTGTTATTTAATCGCACTTTTAATTATCGTACTTTTTAATTATCACAATTTTATTTTATCGCACTTTTATTGCAATTTCATTATCGTTATTTATTTTACGCTTTAAATTAAGTCTTTTATTTATTTAATATTTTACATTAGGTTTTAACTGCGACTAAAGTTTTAAAATCGACAAACCGGTCATTAAACGGTAAAAACCCCCCTTTATAATAATAATATTACTTATATATATGTTTGTATTTTTATAAAAGTAAATTAATATAGCGTTGAGCTTTGTTTAAAAAAGATTCCCTGTGGAACGAACCAGACTTACTAAAAACTACACTACTGTACGATTAGGTACACTGCCTATAAGTGTTGTAGCAAGGTTTAAGTATATCCGTTCTCTAAATAAATAAATATCTTGTGTAAAAATGTATCGTATTTAATAGTATTTCCTGCAAAAATTTAATAAGTATTTTATATACCCCTCGCGAGACATCAGGTAACTTTCTAAAAATTCTAGATTTCATGTTCTTAGTGTTCTTAACTTAAAAATGTGTTAATTAGTGTCTATAGCTCATTGTGATGTCGTGTATGTAATTTGTATGCTCGATCTTGTTATTTTGAGTAACTAACATGAACACTTGAAATGTGTTTGTCAAATCCTTGATTTTGGGTGATTTAATGTTGTTAGATGTTAATGATATTTTTGTTAAATGTGTTACTAGCATCATTAGCTTCAATTTGATGTGTAGGTTGACTTGGAAAAACATCACTAACATGATTATTGATTTTGTGATTCTTGGTTAGGGTTTGATAGCTTTTAAAATGAACTTTTGATGCATTGAACGCTATGAAATGTTGTTGTTAAGTGTTTAGTTGCAATGTATGTTTAATTACCTTCGAAACGGCGTATCGTATGTGTAAATTGGATTCCCGAGTCATGAAATGCATTTTATGAACTTGAAACTTTGATAATGAACTTTTAACAATCATTCGATGAGGATTTTGTTGTTGTAAATGATGAATTTGATTTATGAAATGTGTTTAGTTGTATTCCTTGTCAAAATACCTTTCCAACGATATAATATATGAGCTTTGAGTGTTCTCGGTTCATAATTTGTGTTTAAAAGTGTTTTGGTTCGAGACTTGTGAAATTTCAGCATTCAGTAGCCCAGGTGTTTTTGGACGCCGTCCCAACCCTTGGACACCATCCAGGCCTTCTTTGCTGGACGCCGTCCAACCATTTTGGACGCCGTCCAGATGATCTATTCAGGGCAGTCCAAATTTATCAATTTTCGTTTATTTCCAACTATGCTACTCACCTCCGATTAACATGTAACTTGTTCTAACATGTTCATATATGATTATATAACTTAGAAAAATTGTCTGAGACCCGACCCGAACGTGTTGACTTTTTCGTTGACTTTGACTTGACCAAAGTTGACTTTTAGTCAAACTTAACCAAATACTTATGCGATCGTTCCAACTTGCTTTTATACTTATATTTTGCATAAAACTTGACAACGTGATTCACATGCTATATAATCGAGTCGTAACGAGCCATAGGACTAATTGGACAACTTTGACCGACCTTGTGTCTTACCCGATATTGATATAACTTACTTGTTTAGGTCAAGACTAAGCAACTTTCATTGCACAACGTTTCATTACAAATACTTTGGCGTACAACTACGGTGAGATCATAGTCCCACCTTTTCAACAACTTTTACTCTTTAAATTATGGGATGAGAAACATATACGTATCATACTTTTATGCTTTGAACACAAGTACGAAAATAAACATTCCACAGCGAGTTAGAACAAAAAGCCTCAATTCAATTATCATTAGTTACACTTGTAGGGTGTAAACGTGAACTTATGTTGTGTGGATCCATACGGGCTTGACGCGCCCTCATTCGGACGGTTCGCTACCTTTAGCGGATGAAATATATTTTCGGGTATAGTGTATATTCTAACACTACGTAACAGGGTACAAAACAGTTAAGTCTTGATAATGGGGTGCTCGCGAACGTACAACAACTTTGGAATGTAAACGATTTGGATAATCAACTTATACTAAATCTTGTGGTTCAAAAACAACGTTTACAAATACACCTATGATTTCACCAACGTTTTTCGTTGACAGTTTTCTATATGTTTCTCAGGCTCATACTTGGCTACTTGATACACGCTTCCACACACTTTGATTACTTGCTTAGGGTCAAGCATACATGCATACGCTAGTGATAGCACCTTTGGATTCAAACTCAATGTTTACATGCATACGCTATAGATAGCATTCGTGATTTTCAACTTATATTATGTCGCAAGTTATTTCATTTATACTTATTAAATTTTGTAAACTTATACTTGTTGTCGAATCGTTTGGTTTACTTAAAACTTTGCAAGTCTTATACGTTTCAAATGAATGCGACATAATTTTGGTCAAACGCGTTTCATTTAGGGACTACGACCACGTAACGGGGCCTAAGTTGACGGCGTCGTCAATGGCAATTTTGTCGAGTCGTCACAATCGTCAACGTAATCATTACTTCAAACTGATCACTGTAACCTATTAGTTCTATCTCCGTTAGATTCACGACATGTGTACGGATACGGTGCGCCTTCCATTTTTCCATGTTTTCCTTCTCATCCCTATAAATACCTTCTTTCTTTTTACGAAATGTTCATCACTTGCACACTTTCTTCTTCTTCGAACTACTATCCCGATATTTTTCCAGCTCTCTTTTTCATACACGATTTCATCTTTTTCTTTCTTCGTTACTGAACCCAAATGTTAGGGAGATCCTCTTCGATTATCTTCCACCACAATTTGGAGGGCAATCTTCTTCGTCCCCTCAATTTTATCTACTTTGGTAACAGTCAACACACCAAAAATCCTCCTATTGGCGAAGTAGTTATATTTTTGAAGGCAACGCCATCCGACATCCTTCGTTATCCACCTGCCACCGGCATGGGGGCAATGTTCCTTCTACTGGTGTCGAGTTACATGTGTCGAGTTACAATGATACTCATAGCTCTTGGTATGACACTGTGATTAATCTAGCTCTAAAATGATGATTTTAGAGAGGTGGCTCAGTACTAGAAAAACGTTCATTTGGCACGACACATTTCCGGTCGACAAATGTCGTCCCGGAAAAGGCACTATACGACAAAAAATTTGCTTTTCCGACAAGCTTTTTATGAATTGTTGACCAAACATTTCTGGATGACATGAATGTCTTCCCTAAAAGATTAACAAATTAATTTTTTTTATTTTTCTCGGAAACATTTGGCTCCAAAATAAAAGTTTTTTCGCGCGTTTTTTTTCCTGGATGACTGGTCGTCCCTAAAAGTCGTCAAGGAAAAATATTATTTTAATTTTTTTTTTAACTTTTATTTTGCTCAAGAAATAAAAACTTTCGCGTCTTTTTTTCCTAGATGACATGTCGTCCAGAAAGGTATTCTGGGACGACATTTCGATCTGAACATTTTGCCTATTTAAACTATATTATTACAAACCTTCATAACTCGATCGTATAAACTTTCATTACATCACTTACCTTTTAATTATCAAATTGATATTCAAAGAGTCAAGTGTGTATTCTTACCTAGTAACGACTTCCAAAAGTTCTTATTAAAGTCGTTAAGGCTTCTAATTATAGTTGACTCCGTTTACAGCTAACCTCCATAAACATCAGTGGCGAAGCCAGGATTTCGAATGGATGGTGTCATAATACAACGTTAACGGAAAACGCCGCAACGTGCGGGCTCCATCACTAGTTATAAGACTAATACATCCTAAATAGAACATTTTTGTTTAAATTTTAATAATTTGGGCTGTCTTTTTATGCACTCCATTTCCAATCCCATGTCAAGTAGCCTAAAAAAACATTGTTGTAATATTACCAGTGTATTTTATTTTATTGGGTTTTCTACAAAATGAGATGGGTCAAGTTTAAAATAAGTCAAAACTTTGACTGTATCAACTATAAAACTACACGTTTGCAAATAAATCATTGGTGTCAATTGACACCACAAAGCTATACGTGGCTCCGCCACTGATTAAACATCAGCCGTAAAATAGGAAACAACTTATTGTGCATATCATTCTTACATGAGCAATAGCTTTTTTGCTTATAACATATGCGCAATGAATCATGTGCAAGAGTACGTGTGTGCTCAATAGTCTCTGTTCTAAACATCTAATAGACTATGTTTCATTATTGTAATTTTATCAAGTGTCAAATAGTAGTCTAATGAAACGTGCAAGTTGAGTAATGAACACGTTAATTAATGTTAGTAGAATAAAAAAAGGTGCAACTTGTGTAATGTAACAATACGAAGTAAGATAATTTATCATTTGCGTTGTTTGGTGAATGGTGACGAATTAGGTTAGTGAAAATCGATTTATATGTTATACTCACTGTTGTAAAATTCGACCTAGTCGTTGACAAGTCGAAATTGATGGGTAACCAGAGCCAACTAGGCCCGAGCTCGCATGTAAGATTTACTTGAATTGTCAAAAGAAGATAGACGGGTGAAGATGAAGTTTGGGGGGGGGGGGGGGGGGGGGGGGGGGGGGGGGAATAATGGTTGATAGGTTAGAGAGAATGATTGATCGATGAAGAGAAAAATCAAGTAAATGTATAAAGAGTGGTGAAGGTGACCACTTAAGATGACTGTCACTTGTACCTGAGTTGTACTTGAGTTATACCTGAATTATATTGAATTGGATCTAGTACGGAGTAATTACTTTTTTTGTTTAGTAGCCTTACTATTTTTCAGTAAGTTGGTTACATAGTTTTTATGATGCATGGATAAGTATTAATTACCTTTAATAAGTATTTGTTGTGTATTAAGTTTAAACTTGCAATTCTAATATTTATGTTTGTGTTAGTCAAAATGAGTCAAAGTTAAGGTTAGTAAACGTCCGATTAGACTCTAACGTGAGTGACTAGGCCTATGAGTTTCCGACCGCCTAGTCTCTTAGGCCCCGTTTGGCTCACGGAATTCAATGGGATTCCGGCAAAATTGGAATTGAATTTAGACACGCGTCGTGTCTAAATTCAATTTCAATTCCGCCGGAATCCCATTGAATTTCGTGAGCCAAACGAAACGTTAGTCTCTTACGGGCTACTTTAACTTTATGACATGTCAATGAAGAACGCTAGAAAGTCATTACTCTTTTAACAACACAACCATGTATATATCCCATCTATTATGTTATATTTTTGATTTTTGATATATATATATATATATATATATATATATATATATATATATATATATATATATATATATATATATAGTAGAGAGATCAAATGAGAACTTTTTTGGTGTGAGAACCCTGAGAACTCAAAAATACACTGAAATTCGAGCAAAAAAGGGAAATTCGAGCAAAAATGAGACACGTCCGAACAAAAAAGGGGGAATTCGAGCAAAAAATGGGGTAGTCGAACAAAAAATGGGAAAGTCGAACAAAAAAAACACGGCCGAAAAAAAAAAGAAATTCGAACAAAAGTTGTTGAATTCGAACACAAAATGTGTTCTACATTTTTGTATTCGAACAAAAAAATGTAGAACATATAGGTAGTCGAACAAAAAATTTGATATTCGAACAAAAAATGGTTCTACATTTTTTTCGAATTTTTTTATTTTTTTTGCTCGACTATGAATTTTTTGTTCGTCCGTGTTTTGTATTTTTGCTCGAATTACTCTTTTTTTGCTCGAATTTAAGTGTATTTAGGTGTTTTTTGGAGTTCCTAGAGTTCTCACTGGATCCTTTCTCTCTCTCTCTCTCTCTCTCTCTCTATATATATATATATATATATATATATATATGTGTGTGTGTGTGTGTGTGTGTGTGTGTGTGTGTGTGTGTGTGTGTGGATATAGAACGGATATGAATATGTATGTATATACGGAGTATTATTTATAAGGGTTTATCGTCTACATACTTATTTTTTCAATTTTTTTGCCTCAGAACCCAGAAAATAAAAAAACTTGAAATTTTGCCCGCAAGACTCAATGTGCTCTTACGACCTTGCTTCTCGGCAGACGCAAGGACGCAAGGTGCCTCTTGCGACCTTGCTTCTCGAGAGACGCAAGGATGCAAGGTGCCTTGCTTCCGCTTGCATATCATAATCCACGTTTCTTTAAGACATTTCATCAGATACATTACGTCCAATCTGAGTATAGCTTTAATTAACATAACATTATTGAATCATACATGCAAAACACGAAAGTCAGAGGTCCCATGCAATAACCATCGTGGATTATTCAACAATATTATGTTAATTAAAGCTATACCCATATTGTACGTAAGTGTTTGATAAAATGTCTGAAAGAAACGTGGATTATGATATGCAGGCGGAAGCAATGCACCTTGCGTCCTTGCGTTTGCCGAGAAGCAAAGTCGCAAGAGGCACCTTTGCGTCCCTGCGTCTGCCAAGAAGCAAGGTCGCAAGAACACTTGGCGTCTCCCGGGAAGCAAGAGAGCAAAAGTACCTTATGTCTTGCGCGGGCAAAATCTAAAGTTTTTTATTTTATGAGTTCTGAAGCAAAAAATTTTGAAAAAATAGCCATTTTGGTAATAAACCCTAATAATAATCATTTGTCCATAGTTAACCATTTAAAGCACTACAAACAAAATGTGAATATGGGCAGATGAAGAAGTTACCCGAACTATAAAAATTAGGGATTAATATCTAGACGACTTATTTTTTTCCATACACAATCAAACATGCATTAAAGTGTTGTAAGGTACAACACTTTAATAAATGTTTGGTTGTGTATGAAAAAAAATAAGTTGTGCACTTATCATTGCCCGTAAAAAATAAACACAATCATAAAGTACGGGTTATATGTATGTTTAAAGTTTTCAAAAAACATAAACATAAAAATGTAGCGCCAATAATAACCAATTTAACAATATTCGTGATGAATGGTCCCTTTGATACAGGCATATATTTATATTTATGACATAACAAAACTATCATTCTTTTCTTTCTTTTTTATTTTCTCTGGATTCCATTTTCCATTCGTGGTTTTTAAAAATATATAGTCTGAGGGATGAGATGATCATCAGGAGATTATAGAACACCACATTTTGCCAGTTTTTTTGTCGCTGGTACGTATGATAATTCCTAATATTTAATCATATCGTTTATCGTTTATCATTCATTAGTCTCTTGCAATTCGTCGTGTTCTTGCTCTTGATTCTGTTAATTTTATGTTCATGAGGGTTTCTTCTGCATAATGTACGTTTTTGTTTCATACTCCGTAATTTTTTTTATTCATGTGTGTATGATAAGAAAACATGTAAATGATCCATGACAGGATGGTGTGCCTTTGTTTAGCTAAACAAAATGTCTTGTTAGAAATTTATGACAATTGTGATTGCTTGTAATGGATATTATATTAATAACTAATGATAGATACAAATTTGTCTGAAAATTTTATTAAATATGGTTTATGTTTGTGATTTATCTGTTAAGGATTTTTAACTCTATGCTAAATATTGCAGGCATTTGGAAAGGGCGTTAAGTTTCGGCACTGCAGACAAACATTCATAATTGCAATAGATTATGAGTGAGTCCGGACCTGAACGCCCAGTTCGACCCAGTACGTACTTAATTTCTTCAATGGCTTGGGATTTTATTTGTTGTGAAGGATTATTTATAATGTGGAGCCTTAAAAAAATGTTTATAATGTGGAAGTTTTTGAACGGCAGGTTTGGAAAAAAGTAGAGTTGGAGAATTTGGAAGAGGAAAAGAAAACAAATAAACTCTCTAAAGCAGAGTGCAATTAATGTGCCAAACAATTTTAGGACTTCTTTCGCTAAAAAAAGTAGAAGAAATAGTAAAGTCATGTCAGTTGTTGTAGATGAACATGATGCAGAGGATTTAAAGGCAGTTGAAGCTTTACGTCAAGCTTTGATCCCCGAAGACTTATTACCTCAAAAGCATGATGATTATCACATGCTCTTAAGGTTAGATGGTCTTGATTTTGTTACTATTTGTTTTCAATGAACGATACAAGGATAAGGTTTTCCCTGTTTAGGTTATCCGTGTAAGCGGAGTATTTTTACTCTGATTTACGCGACCTAACCAGGTTATTCGTGATTATTTCCGACTTTCATCTGGCCACCTAAAGATATGCAGCAAGTGAAGTTTGAACATGACATCTTATGAAGATATCATGGCCTAACCACTAGGCTATCTTGGGATGGTGTGGAGCATGGGCTATCGGTCGAACCTGATACCATCCTTGTAAACTATAATACATAAACCATTTTGTTAGTGAACCATCCTCTATATACTATTAATGATCATATCTTTAAAACATTTTGCAGGTTTTTGAAAGCTAGGAACTATGATCTTGAAAAGGCAAAGAAAATGTGGTCCGATATGATCCAATGGCGGAAGGAGTATGGCGCAGACACCATCATGGAGGTAATTATGTTCAAATCTCTCAAAAATTTCGAGTAGATGTTTGGGATTTGCATTTTATAACTGTCTATCTACTTATCGCCTGTTTTGACACCAACTAAGCAGGTCTAAACACTCGTTTAAAAACCGTTTATTTGCTTATTTCATAAGGAAGGCTACATAATTAACATTGATGAATATGTGAGCGTTTGCGCGTTTACGTTTTGTTTGTTTAGGATTTCGAATTCAAGGAAAAAGAAGAAGTCCTTCAATACTATCCTCAAGGACACCATGGTGTTGATAAGGATGGAAGACCGGTATATATCGAGAGACTCGGTATGGTTGATGCTACAAAGCTCATGCAAGCCACAACCCTCGAGCGTTATATCAAGTACCACGTAATGGAGTTCGAAAGGACGTTTATCGATAAGTTCCCAGCCTGTTCAATTGCTGCTAAAACACACATAGATCAAAGCACCACCATTCTTGACGTTCAAGGAGTGGTAAGTGAGTTCATCTTTACAAACTACATTAACACGTTACTCGATCAACATTAGCGAGTTTGTTGTCACTTTCATATCATTTTATCGGATAATAATTTGATCGACTGGTTTTGTGAAATAGGGTTTAAAAAGCATGAATAAATCCGCTAGGGAGCTTATCCAGTCGCTCCAGAACATCGATGGTAACAACTATCCTGAGGTACTTATCAATTCAAGATTATATCTCTTTGTATTATAATATAAGGTGGGTTGGGTAACAGGTAATAAAAAGGTGGCAAATTTAACCCATTCCCAGTTTAACTAGTTGGTTTTTAATCACATTTGACCCGTTGATGTTGATTGTAGACACTCTGCCGAATGTACATCATCAATGCAGGCTCTGGCTTTAGGCTTTTGTGGAACACAGTTAAATCCTTCCTTGACCCAAAGACTACATCTAAGATTAATGTAAGTTCACAACATATTCTTGACATCAAATAATGTTTATAACTTTATTATAAATGTGATCCCGTTGAAAAACAATTTTTTTGAGTAGGTTTTAGGCAACAAATTTCAGAGCAAGCTCCTGGAAATCATTGATGCCAGGTGTTTAAACTAAACATACCAAAGATTATTCGTTACAATTTATATACGGTTTAAAATATATACGTATCGTTTTGTATGTGTACAGTGAACTCCCAGAGTTCTTGGGTGGCACCTGCAACTGTTCCAATAAAGACGGTTGCATGCGCTCTGATAAGGGTCCATGGCAAGATCCAGATATCATCAAGGTTATATTCTATAGTGAATTTTATATCCATTTATGCTCAACGTATGGCTCTATTTTTTTAGTTAATAGCAAGCGTCGATTTATTGGTGTCTTGACTGCCGTTTAGAGCTTAAATTGAATTTCAGGCAGGATTTAAAACCCATGGAAATTTGATTCTACCATTTTCATGGAGTCTCAATTTTATTTTACTATTTTTTTCTAAAAAATTTATACTTATTGGCCGGAGGTCCACTCGAAAACAATCTCTTTATCTGGCGAATAGAGAGAGGGATGACTTTCTCTACTTTTGAGAGTGTTTCACTCTGGGTGGAGAAATGATTTGTTTATATTCTCGGATAGGGGAAGGATTGTCTATATCTCACCTCCCCATACATCACACATGTGGTATTGGGTTTTGTTGTTGTTGTTGTTGTTGTTGTTTTGTTAAGTTCAGCGTAAACATCTAACGTTTTTGGTTGTGTCAGATGGTTCGCAACGGGGAACACAAATGTTCATCAAGATCCGAAATCCCAGATGAGAAAACCATTTCCGAAGATCCGTCTACCAACAAGGTAAACATCTGTGTTCTTTTGCTATACTTTATGCATTGGGGTGGACAGATGGGCAGGTTGGGTAACGGGTCAAAACGGTTTAAACACAACCTAACCGAGATCAATGTAGATTGCTAACGTGAGTAGTTCCATCAGGTAGATGTGGAAACTTCAGGAAATCAAGAGCACGTCAAGCATCAACATCTTCCCTCGGTTCAAGAAAAAGTAAGCAACCATTTAACTAATTAAGTAACCGCCTACATTAGTATCCAATACACCATTTTTTATAGTTAATAAAATTGACCTTTTTAAAGGATCCCGCAAGCAAAAGCAACCCAAGTGCAAGTGAACCCAAAAGTCGCACACCTGCAGCTGAAAAGGTTATTGCTGCAAGTTATGCTAAACAAGTGCAAAAGGTTCCTACTCCACAAGGTAAAATATATCAGCTTTTATTGTTATAGTTTATATGTTGCCCGACATTGATAGTGACAAAAACAAGATATTAGAGGTGGCAAATTGGTTCATTCAGTCAAGGGTCAAAATGGGTACCTTTACAATCCTAGGTGGGCTGGAATTGGTTGACCCTAAACACTTATTGTCCACTTATTTTCTTCAGTGTATAATTCCTTTAAACAATCATTGTGCCAAAAATATTATTTTTCATTTTTTACAAATTGAGTGACTTTCGACCCGTTCAACCCATTTGACTTATTTTATTTTCAAGCTAATTTGCTTATACTGTGCCGTATCGGAGTATATAAGTTGAGACTTAACCTGAATCAACCCATAGTGAGTAAATGGGCCAAAAAGGTCACCTTTACTTGATAAATAGTATAATTATAGCAGTATCAAACTCTGATAACTAATAGCACCTAAAAAGCTTACAATATTTTTTTGTTGATACAGATTACTATAATGTCAATAATGCTTACACGGAAGCTAACGATGGATTTGGTAACCACATATTTACGGGTATGATGACTTTTATGATGGGAGTTATGACCATGGTCCGTATGACTAAAAGCATGCCCAAAAAGATTACAGAAACAGGCCATTACCCTAATCATCATGTTTACGAAGAGCCAATAAAACAGAGGCCCGACCCGTACCAATTACAAGCGCCAGGTGGCATTTCAACGGCGGAATATCTATCTATGATGAAACGTTTAGGGGACTTAGAAGAGAAAGTTATTATCCTTACCAACAAACCAGTCGAAATGCCACCTGAAAAAGAGGAGATGCTTAATAACGCTTTGCATCGTATTGAGTCTTTGGAGATCGAGCTTTCTGCTACCAAGAAGGTACATCATCTAAAAACAGTAAATACTTCGAGCAAATTATAGATTTGTTTTTAAAAATGTTATATGTTTATATCGTATAGTCTCTTGAGGACACAAGAACGCAACAACAAGAGTTTACAGCTTACCTTGAAAAGAAGAAGAAAAAGAAAAAGAAAAATCTTTTCGGTTTATAAAATTGCAAGCGACAAAGACTGATTATTTAGGCAAGGTAGAAGGGAAGGTGAGAATCGTGTAACCGAAGGCAATGTTGATATTTTGCGCGCGCCTATATGATGTCCAGGAGCACACATTTGGCTTTCTGAATAGAAACCCGATTCGAAATTTGTGTATCATTTACAGTTTTCCAATTCTTTTATAAATAGATAGTCTTTACATATAGTTAATGATGAATATGAATGTAAATTTACAACCATCACAATGTGACCTATGACCTAGTGGTTACAACAACAACAACAACAACAACAACAACAATACCAAATCCCACGAATGTAGGGTATGAGGGAGGTAGGGTGTAGACAATCATTCCTCGTACCCTAGATTAGAAGGAGTCACTCCTCTGCCTGCGGGTAAAAAACCCGCGACTAGAAAAGGTCGTCCCTCCTTCTAATCGAGAGTAGAGAGATTACTTCCAAAAAGGACCTCCGGCCAATACGAAAAGAAATAATATGGATGCTCATACGGCCTATGACCTAGTGGTTGGCGTCCTCAAATCTCCTCAAGATCTTAGGTTGGCGAGGAATGGGTCAGAAATGGTCACTAGATAACACCATCTCTTTTAGGTTAGCGAGGAAACCCCCTATGAACAAGTACATTGGCTCCCCATAGAGGGTAAAACCTCAAGTAATCAAGCCCTTGAGCGCGAGACCTGGTACCGGGTTACCGGGTGAATTGCGCATTATGCGTAACCTCTGATTACACTCCTCTTTTGAACAATTTGGCATAGCCAGGAACTGAACCCTGGTGGTGTGCTTCATTGAGCAACTCGATGGCCACTCCAGCGGCAAGCCTGAGTGGATAACGTCATCCCTGGGTAACCTAAACAGGAAATAACGTACTCTATTCATCCGTTTATACCGCAAATTTGCATACTTAAAGATCAGGAATTAAAGGATGGGCTTTAATGGTCTATAATTTTGTATAGGATGCAGATATAGATGATATGGTATCACATTCTCCAAAAGTTCACACATTTGAAATATGTTTCAAACAAGCATAGAGAAGTCATTAATATAAAACATACCTCTTTGCAAACAAAAAATAAAGACTTAATTTTGTTTCCGTCTCAAAGTAAACTCGGTATTAACAAAAACCTCGCACACGATTGTTAACAACTTGATAATGTAAAGCACACACGCATACGAACAAATATCACTAGAAGTGAAACAACACATCCAATGCACTTCTCACCAGCAGGATTTTTTCTTCTGTAAATACAAGCAACCGATAAATTGTGTAAGCCACATATTCCCAAAAAAAAAAAGGAGAAAATATGATAACGGAAGCAATTACCCTGAACTTTTTCTCCTCTTGGCTATCGATGTAAGCAAGTAACTCTTCTTGCCTCATTAGAGCTTCATGCAGAGCCTGCACAGAAAATAAAAAATGATGTCAGCATTCAGCAACTCTAATCACACACCTACTTACCAACTAGGATGCCAGGTCAGCTGAGCTATAGCAAGGGACAGCTGAATAACTTATCTAATAGTAGCTAACAAAATGGTGAACTTAGTCGCAACAATATAGGGATTCATTAGATGTAGATATGCCATATTTTGACTTGCTTATAGTTGACTCTATTCGGGTTATGATTTCTCTCTAATGGGTCAAAATTCATTGGAAATGTACTTTTAGTCCGTACAACCTACTATCACTAACTTAACAGTATAATTCTTTAAATCATAAACTACATCAATAATTTATAGAAATCGGAGACAAGTGTTTTGGGTCAAACTAACCCGTTTTAAGACGGTATAGATCTGCACAACCTACTATATCACTTTAATGTGTGCGTGTGCGTTTACCTTTTTGGTAGCGATGAGTTCTGCTTCTAACGCATCAACACGGCAAACAGCAGCATTTAGCAATTCAGCTTTTTCATACGGCATTTCTGATGGCTTTGCTTTAAGTGTGTCAACCTTATCTTCAAGTTCACCAAGTCTTTTTACAACAGCGGAAACAAGTTCTACCTCTGCAAACGGAGTAGGTTCGACGTCTTCAATGGGCACGTTTTGTGCATCATCAGATGACACGTTGTGTAGCCTTTTAGTCACACGGGTCATTGTGGATAGGAAGAGTGTGAAAATGGTCATGAAGAAAAACATAATAAATGCCAGCACTCGATCCGTAAATGTTTTTGGTGCCTCCCGAGAAGAAGATTCCGGAAGTATCCCTGTATCAAAAATTCCAGATCAATTATTACACAGATATCTGTAGTCATTTAAACTTTTGGAACTGACTGAAATTACATTATTAACCTTTTGGAGCAGATGGTATTGGCATTGATGCCTGCTTCTTTAAAACAGAATCAACAGCCTTGTCGACCATGGGAACATACTCATCGTATCCAGATAATTGGCCAGCATAGCTTGTACTTCCAATCACCTTCGACTATATACCAACAACAAAACAAAATTGAGTACATATAAAAAGTATGGTACAAGCAAAAAAAAACATTATATAAAATTTAGTCCCAACTTGATTAAAACCAAATAGGTATCTGCAGCTTTTAGCATCATAAGGCAACCTGCTTGTAATTATATTATTATATATGTATAAAAGACTAATGCTGAATACATGTTATTATATTATTATATGTATCAATTTTAATAAAGATAAGAAAAATTGAGCACTTACTTCTTCACGAACAGGAGTCAGTCTAAGATGGGAATAATTCAATAATGCTTTCGGGGATCCAATATCTTCAGCTTCTGATCCCGACTCACCAGTCGATGTATCACTGCTTCTTAGCTGGTCACAAGCATAACAAAATTGACTCTCAATGGTTGCTATAAATATATATGCAAAAAAAAAAAATAATAAAAAAAAAAAAAATAAAACAGTTCAAAGTGTCTAACCAAGGGTAAATGAGGCTTGGCATAAGCAACAACGTTGCCCTCGCTGTTTAAAACTTTAACCACCTGTCTTGCACGCCGTGCTTCACTATTAAGAGCAAACTGAATAAAGAAACGCGTGAAATGTATGAGTATACAACATCACATAACAAATATCAAAAATTTAAAATGCAATAGTGCTTAATGGTCCATAAGAACCTTTAATATTTCAGGATTCTTCCACGGCCCTTTATCAGATAGAAGACAACCGCCTTTATCTGCACATGTACATGTGCCACCTAAAAATTCCGGCAATTCACTGCACAGTTCTTCAAGTTTACTTTACAGACGTACATTATAAAAAGATAAAAGGTAATATTCCAAATACTAGGTAGATATATATACATATGTATGTATGCATTTATTTTCCATGTATATGAAAATTAGTAAACATATATCATGAGCTACCTGGCATCAATGACCTCAAGCAATTTACACAGGTACTTGTTTCCAAGAACCTGAAACAGAACCGATCCAGAAGATCAACAACGAAAAGAAGGATAATTTCAAGCATAATATGAAGTAAACAGTAAACATACATGAATCTTCGAAGTTGTCTTGGGATCCAGAAATGACTTCACGGTATTCCAGAGCAATTTAAAACCGTGACCCGCATTGATAATAAACATTTGATTGAGTGTCTGCACATAGTCATGGTACCAATTCGTTAATTAAGAGTTGTAGTAATATACGAAGCATGATGCAGTTTAACCAGTTAAGAAATTGTTACTTCAGGGTAATTATCGCCATCAACTTTCTGGAGCCGCATTATGAGCTCCCGAGCACTCTTAGAGAAGTTCTTCAATCCCTGAAACATTATCAAACGTTGATTAGTCGATGCCACGTCATCATTTGAGTCATGATAAAGATTAGCACAATGGAAAACGTTAAACATACCAAGCCTTGAACATCCAAAATGGTTGTGCTTGAGTCTATGTGCCTTTTTGCAGCAATCGAACAAGCAGGAAATTTATAAGCAAAGCTTTTCTCAAACTCACGCACATGATACTTTACGTAACGATCCATGGTTGTAACTTGCATGAGTTTGTTTGGATCAACTTTCCCCAATCTTTCAATGTAAACGGGTCGCCCCTCTTTGTCTACTCCATGATTACCATGGGGGTAATACTTTAGTACATCATCCAACTCTTTGAATTCAAAATCCTGGAAAGTATACAGTAACAGAGAACATCAATATTTACATATAGTTACTTTGCTAGTCCAAGGTTGCAAAAATCGCTAATCGGGGAGTACTAGGTCGGGGACAGTTTAGGGAGTACTCGGATGTTGACTAAGTTTGACTTTGACCAATTTTGACTGATTTTCTGAGTAATCCCGAGTTTTGGCCAAGTTTCCGAGTAATCCCGAGTTTTGACCGTGTTTGACCGAGTTTGACCAAGTACTCCCCAAGCTGCAAAAACCGAGGACTCGCCGAATAATTCCGAGTTCTGCAACAATGCGCTAGTCACAAAGGCATGAGATAAAGCAAAGCATACTTGTAAAACAAATTTCACAAAATAATCACCTCAATGATTGTATCGGTGCCAAAATCCTTTCTCCATTGGATCATATCAGCCCACATATTCTTTGCTTTTTCGATATCAAATTTTCTTGCTTTTAGAAACCTAAAAGCATATATAGATAAGTAAATCTAAATCATCAAAGGGTTACAAAACAAGTTTAGTAGACGCATTTTGTTGTAGCCTAATCCAGCCTGTCAATCGGTAAAATTAAATACATGATCAATAAATATCAAAGATAAATAGAGTAGTACCTCAACATCATATGATAATCATCAAGCTTTTCTGGAAGCAGTTCATCCAAAACTAGCGCTTGACGAAACGCATCAACGGCCCTTAATTCTTCAACATCTCGAATATCTTCAATAGAAACAGAGCTGACTCGACAGTCACTCTTTCTCCTACTGCTCTTTTTCTTGAGAGAATGTTTAAACTTGCTAGATGCATTAAGTGCTTTCTTTTTCAATGAACCGATCCTCGTCCTCCTTTCATCCTCAGAATTTTCAAAATCAGACCTTCGTTCTCTTCTGTCGGATCTTTCATCGTTACCCGATGACCCCTCAAAGCCTATCAAGTAGTACTTATGTTAATACATATTTCTTTAGATATCACTGCTTTAAGAATTCAGATAAAATAATTAATACTACATTTCATGATCAATTTGTCAAAAAAAATCTTGATAATTCTCGGGTCCAATTCTATGAATTTTACCACATTCAAATAAAGATCCAATGAACTTGAAAATGAAATTGTCTGAAAATTAATACTAAATAATAAAAATAGGAATTCCTTAAATTACAATAAAATAAAATAAATAAAACATATATATTCTATGCATTTCACCACGTTCAAATAATGATCCAATGAACTTGAAAATGAAATTGTCTGAAAAGAAAAACTAAATGATAAAAATAGTAATTCCTTAAATTGCAATTGCAATAAAATAAAATAAAAGATATATTTTAAAAAAAGAATTATGCACAATTCATGTAATTAACAGAACCTAACATTACCAAAACCCTAATTTTGGCCCAAAATTAAACGCATACACACACATTCCAATTTAATCACACACACGCAAGTTTTTCATCAACGTAAACAATTAACATATCGAAATTAATCAATTAAATGATTTAAGGAAACTACTTACAAGGCCTGGCAAATCGATCGAGTGGTCCAGACATCGTATCTTGAAATATAACAATCAGAACGAAATCAGTAAACAAATAACAGCTGCATTGTCAACAAAAGCCTTAAAATCAAGCCTCATTTCAACAATTCATTAATTAACCTAATAAAAAATAAAAATAAAAAGTTAGTTTACCTATATGGAAAATAGCACTTAGATCTTCTTGACAGATCACTCGGGCAGTGAATTACATACGGAATTGCATTCACTACGAATTAATGCTATTTTTTTAATATTCAAAATGAACGTGGAATTATTACAAAATTAAAAAATAAAAAATTATCGTCGGCGGCGATAATAATAGAGAAAGTGTGTTCTTATTTATAGTGGGTTAGTAAGGATGCCACGTGGCAGTAAACAATGTGAAAGTGATGTATTGCAGTCGGTGGGTGGGATACTGCAAATCGATGAAATATCGATGTCAAGTCAAGAATACATCTAACGTAACAAAATAATTTTACTCATAAAGGAAAATTATTTGATTATTGCTTTATTTTTAACTCTATTTATTTATATTTATTATTTATTTATTTATTACTCATTACTCATAATTAATTAAATAAAACTAGTTGCTCTACAGATTTTATTTATTTATTTATATGTTTATAAGTTATTATTATATGTTTTTATTTGCAGGTAGGATGTTGTAGGTAACACTGATTTATTGCATTGTAGGCGTTTTAGATTATAGATTAAATAAAAACGCAAACGTGTAACGTGTAAAGAAACTAGGAATTAATACGAGTTAATTTCATTGAACTGACAAATAAATAAAATCTTACATTTAATTTAATTAATGCTTAATGATGATTATAACGGTGACCTTTTGAAAAAATAGGTATAAACCATTAGTGACAAAGAATTATCACTAAATCTTTTAGGTATAATGCGCAATTCACTCGGCATCAGGTCTCGCGCTCGGAAGGCTTAATTACTCGAGGTTTTATTCTCTATAAGAGAACCAATGTGCTTGTTCATAGGAAGTTTCCTCGCTAATTCAAAAAAAAAAAAAAAAAAAAAATCTTTTAGACGGACAATTATATTAATGTAAAAGTGTAAATTAGTAAACAAGTAAATGAATAAGTTTATGTGGCCTAACCACATTATTCGATGAGCATGTTTGACCCTATTTCGTGAGACCGCATGTATCAAAGTATGATCCTGAGACTTAAATTGTTTAAATAGGAAATATGGAGTTTTCAAAATTTTAGCCATACAAATTTCATACAAATTTCACAATTTACTCAATTTTTAGGTGACCAGAACTCCTCCTAAACTCTATTACCTTGAGGTCATGCATGTAGGCCCCTCTCTCTCTCTCTCTATAGTTCATGGATAAAGAGACGCAATTTAAAAATTATTATTTCCATAATGTACTTGTTTTTGTTCGGAAATTATGACCCACTAATTCCCAACAAATGTTCAATCTTCTATAGATTCTATTAAAACATTAACCTTGTGATGTCATAAATAATGAATTTCCCTTCACAAAAACAAATGAAAAAAATTAAAAAAATTTAAGAAACATGTAGATGATGTCATTAACATAAAACTTATATAATTAAAAATTTAAATACTAATTACTCCGTATTACATATTGCTTCTTTTTTCCTACGCCACATAACAAACCCTAAAAGATCCGAACAATTCTATCTTCGTCACTTTCATCTTCGTTTTGTAGGGTTTTTGTTACCCCTAATCCAGAACTTTCTGCCTATGGTGGGGTTGGCCAGGTATGATTTTTTCTGGCTCATTTTCTTCTCCACAGCGATTTCTTCAACCAGTATCTTTTGTGCTTTCAGCGATTTGTGCATGCTCCGTGCGATTGTTTCGGCCGTTTAAACTGTTAATCGTCATGAAGGGTTATTCATTCTTTCGGGTTTACTAAAACCGATTGTTGATTCGAATTAAAGATTAGGGTTTTAGGCGCTAAAACTCCAATCGTCGTCATCACATACGGTATATATTTTAAAATCGATTGTTGATTTGAAGTAAACATTAAGGTATCTTTATTTCTTCAATTTTTATACAACTCTGTTTTGTTTTCTAGGATTTTTAACTTGGTTTGTTTTTTTAGCCTCGAATGGTTTTAGGTGACGGTGGTAGTGGCTTGCTTCAGTTTCAGAATGCTTTTACTTAAGGTATGTCAAAATATGGCTGTTTTTCCTGGATAATATGTTCAGTTTTTCTCTATCAATTTTGCAGTGTTGTCCTCTATTCATTTTTTATATTAGCTCCTTTCATGTATTTGCCCTTATATGAAGGTAGGTCTGAAGCCTCTATCATAGGGATGATATCAAGTTTTATTACTGTAAAATCAGAGCAAGTACATAAATAATTAAGTTTATAAGAGGTGGGTTATATGAGTATGAGGTGTGTACTTTTACTTCCTTGATTTGTCATTGAAAACAAGAAATGAATTATAATATGAATTAAGTTTGATGGTAGGTATCCTTTTATATTGAATTGAATTAATATTTAATTCATGTTTATAGGCATGTATGGTGTGCTGAATGGGAGCAAGTGAGCAACCATATTAAATATCATTTCACTTTGGTATGTTAATGTTAAATTTTCATTTGAGTATAGATCAGTAGGGAATAACTTTTGAGTTTGGAATAGTTTACAGTAAATTGGGTGGGTTATTGTAGCGACCCGACAAAATCGTCATTGACGGCGCCGTCTACTTAGGTCCCGTTACGTGGTCATAAGTCTTTAAAACAACGTTTGACCAAAAGATATGTCGCATTCATTTCAAATGTAAAGATTGTTCAAAGTTTACAAGAATAGTTCCACCACAAGTTACGATACAAAGTTTTAAGTACAAGTGAAACTTATGCGACACAATTTAAAAGTAGCCAAAAGACGCTCCATGTATGCATATATACTCGACACCCAATGCAAGTATCAAAATAATGAGCGGAAGCATGTATCATGTATCGTTCAAGGACCTGAGAAAAACATAGAAATCTGTCAACGAAAACGTTGGTGAAATCATAGGTTTAAGTAAGTAAGTACAAGTGAACCACAAGATTTGCAACCATGAGATAATAGTAATACATTCCAAAAGTTTGTTTCACGAGCACCCAATTATCAATGCTTAACATTCCTTCCATAGAACCCCATCACAATAGTGTTAGAACATACACTGTTTCTCGAAAATACATTTCATTCGTAAACGGTAGCGAACCGTTTGAATGAGGGTTTGTCAAACCCATATGGCCATATAACATAAGTTCTCGCTTACACCCGGCAAGTGTAACTAATGATAATCGAATTGAGGATTTTTGTTCAAACTCGTATGTAGAATGTTTGTTTTCCTGTACTTGTGTTCACTTAGTAAAAAGAAACGTTTATGTTTTTCTCATCCCAAATGTAAGTGCAAAAGAGTAAAAGTGGGACTATGATCTCACCTTGAGTGCACGTACGAAAAGTACTTCACAAAATAACGTGTGCGAAGGATAGTGCTAGTCTTGACCTAAACAAATAGGTCGTATCAATAACGGTAAACACGATAGGTCAAAGATGTTCAATTAGTCCTATGGCTCGTTACGACTCGATTATGTAGCATGTGAAATCAAATTGTCAAGTTTCATGCAAGATACAAGTATATAAACAAGTTAGGAAGGTTGCATAATCATTTGGTTAAGTTTGACAAAAGGTCAAACTTTGGTCGGTCAAAGTCAACGAAAAAGTCAACACGTTCGGGTCGGGTCCCGAACTATTTTTCTGAGGTTTTTAATCATGTATGAGCATGTTAGAACAAGTTACATGTGAATCGGAGGTGCGTAGCATAGCAAACATTATTCGAAAATTGACAAAGTTGGACAGACCACTTTGGCGCGCCGCGCGGGTATATGGCGCGCCGCGCCATTACCTGTGCAGAGAATTCTGGCAGTTTTTAAGTTTTATGCACGAACCTAACTTCAAACAATCACCATTTATGATCCGCAAACAATCAAGACAAGTATCTTATACCGTTGGGAAGGTAATTTGACGAGGAAAACAACTAAACACATTTCATCAATCAATCTACCTATTACAACAACCAAAACCGCATCTAATGCTTAACATTAACCGCATACAAGTTCATAAATGCAATTCAATGATTCGGGCAACCAATTTACATGAATGATATGCTGTTTCGAAGGTAATCAAGCATACAATCCAACTAAACACTTACCAATAATAATCCGTGGCATTCAATGCATCAAAAGTCCATTTCAAGTTCATCAAACCCTAACCCAAATTCACCAAAATCAATAATCAAGTTCATGAAGTTTTCTAAGGCAACCTACACATCAAATTGAAGCTAGTGATACTAGGAACACAATTAGAACATGAACTTTTAACATCTAACAACATATGATCATCCAAAATTCAAGAACAACACACCAAAATTCAAGTTCATGCTAGTTACACTAAAACAACGAGATCGAGCATATAAATTACACACACGACATCACAATGAGCCATAGACACTAACTAACACCATTTCAAGTCAAAAACACGAATTTAGAGAAATCTAGAGTTTTAGAAATGTTACCCAAACGAGATGAAGTTGGTACCAAAATGAAGAGGATGAAGAGAGGATTACGAATATGTAATTTATTTTGTTGTAAGCCTCCTAGATCGGATTTAGATGATGATTGAATGAATTTGGTAATGGTGTGTGTGTTCTTGCTAGAGAGAAAGAGAGAGAGATGGAGATGATAATGAATGAGTGAAAGGGGTTTGACCCTTTGACCTAGTCAAGGGTTTGATCCCTTGTCAAGTTTAGTCCCTCAACTTTCGTTCGGGTGCGTGAATTACCTAAACGAGATAATTTAAAACGCGTATCAACGGGAGATGTTATAAACATATAACGAACTTTATATTAGTATAACGGAAAAGTAAATGGAAAAAGGCGGGATGTTACATTACCTACTCCTTAAAAGAAATTTCGTCCCGAAATTTAAGTAGGCGTAGTAGTCGTTGTTTCTTCCTCGAGATCTTGCGTTTCCGAATTCACGAATAGATGAGGATACTTCCTTTGCATTTGATCTTGTCTTTCCCAAGTAAACTCGGGTCCCCTTTTGGCGTTCCAACGGACTTTAACAATCGGGATTCGGCTTTGTTTCAATGTCTTGACGGAGGTGTCCACGATTTCAACCGGTTCCTCCACAAAATGAAGTTTGTCATCAATAGTAAGTTCCTCTAGGGGAATGACGATATCGGGTTCGGCAAGACACTTTTTCAAGTTAGATACATGGAAGGTAGGATGAACGGAGTTCAATTGAGGCGGAAGATCTAAACGATACGCAACGGTTCCAATACGCTCCAAGATTTCGAAAGGACCAATATACCTTGGATTCAGCTTCCCGCGTTTCCCAAAACAGATTACACCTTTCCAAGGCGCGACTTTTAACATTACTCGGTCACCGACTTGAAATTCAAGATCGTTGCGTCGTTTGTCGGTATAGCTCTTTTGACGACTTCGAGCCGTCCTAAGCCTATCTCGGATTTGAACGATTTTCTCGGTGGTTTCGTGAATGAGTTCGGGTCCGGTGATTTGTACGTCACCTACTTCGGCCCAACAAAGAGGTGAACGACATTTTCGGCCATATAGCGCTTCAAAAGGTGCGGCTTTAATACTCGCGTGATAACTATTGTTGTAAGAGAACTCGGCGAGAGGTAAGTGCTTGTCCCAAGCTTTTCCGAAATCAACCACGCAAGCTCGTATCATGTCCTCTAAGGTTTGAATTGTACGTTCGCTTTGTCCATCGGTTTGAGGATGATATGCGGTGCTCATGTCTAAACGCGTTCCCAACGCTTCTTGCAATGTACGCCAAAATCTAGAAACGAAACGGCCATCTCGGTCGGAGATAATCGATAAAGGTACACCGTGTCGGGCTACGATCTCCTTAATGTAAAGTTGTGCAAGTTTCTCCATTTTGTCCGTTTCTTTCATGGCCAGGAAGTGTGCGGATTTGGTGAGACGGTCAACAATAACCCAAATGGTATCATAACCGCCCGTCGTTTTTGGTAGTTTGGTGATAAAATCCATCGTTATTCTTTCCCACTTCCATTGCGGGATCTCGGGTTGTTGAAGTAGTCCGGACGGTCTTTGGTGTTCGGCTTTGACTTTGGAACATGTCAAACACTTGGAAACATAAGTAGCTACGTCCCTTTTGATGTTCGGCCACCAATATAGCTGTTTAAGGTCGTGGTACATCTTATTGGCACCGGGGTGAATCGAGTATCGTGACTTATGGGCTTCGTCTAAAATAAGACTTCGTAGGTCCCCATAACTAGGCACCCAAATCCTTCCGGCGTAATATCGGAGTCCGGTCTCCCTAATTTCGAATCAAGAGACGAGAATGTTCAAGAGCTCGTGTGAAAGGTTTTCATCCTTGAGAGCCTCATCTTGGGCTACCCGAATTTGGATATTAAGGTTCGTGTGAATGGTGATGTTTAAGGCTAGGACACGATGAGGCACCGCTCTTTCTTTTCGACTTAAGGCATCGGCTACTACATTTGCCTTCCCGGGATGGTAATGATAATGCTAAAAACGAACATATATTTCATAGCATTATTCCTCAAGAAAGACAAGCTTTTAGTTGCAATTGTTCTATTTACAAGTGATATTCGTTTAAATAATAAAAGGTGAAGACAAAAGACAGATTCGACGATTTGAAGACGCAAACGACCAAAAAGCTCAAAAGAACAAAAGACAATCAAAAAGGTTCCAATTATTGATAAGAAACGTCTCAAAATCACAAGAGTACAAGATTCAAAACGCAAAGTACAAGATATTAAATTGTACGCGAGGACGTTCGAAAATCCGGAACCGGGACCAGAGTCAATTCTTAACGCTCGACGCAACGGACTAAAAATTACAAGTTAACTATATATATAAATATAATATAATATATAATTAATTATATTAATTATATATATATTATATATATATATTTAAAACCGTCGGCAGCAGGAAACTCCAAGGGTGTAAACTGTAAATACCTCTCCGCGACTCGCGGAGTTTTAAGGGTATTTGGCCGCGAGTCGCGGAGCCCCAAATTTCACTTCTGGCTATAAAGCCAACCGAATTCTGATCGAATTGAACATCTTATTTCTCAATCTCTCTCTCAATATATACGTAATATATTTATATTTATAATTTATATTTTAATTTTAATTATAATTCTAATAATAAGGGTATGTTAGCGAATGTTGTAAGGGTGTAAGTCGAAATTCTGTCCGTGTAACGCTACGCTATTTTTAATCATTGTAAGTTATGTTCAACCTTTTTATATTAATGTCTCGTAGCTAAGTTATTATTATGCTTATTTAAAACGAAGTAATCATGATGTTGGGCTAATTACTAAAATTGGGTAATTGGGCTTTGTACCATAATTGGGGTTTGGATAAAAGAACGACACTTGTGGAAACTAGGCTATGGGCTATTAATGGGCTTTATATTTGTTTAACTAAATGAAAGTTTGTTAATGTTAATATAAAGATTTACAATTGGGCGTCCCTATAAATTACCATATACACTCGATCGGATACGATGGGCGGGGTATTTATATGTACGAATAATCGTTCATTTAACCGGACACGGGAATGGATTAATAGCCACTAGAATAATCAAAATAGGGGTGAAATTACATTCAAGGGTAATTGGTGTAATTGTTAACAAAGTAGTAAAACCTTGGTTTACACGCAGTCGATAACCTGGTGTATTCATTAAACAAAGTATTAAAACCTTGTTACAATTCGAATCCCCAATTAGTTGGAATATTTATCTTCGGGTATAATAATAATTTGACAAGGACACTTGCAATTTATATTTATGACTGATGGACTGTTATGGACAAAAACCAGACGGACATATTGAATAATCCAGGACAAAGGACAATTAACCCAAGGGCATAAAACTAAAATCAACACGTCAAACATCATGATTACGGAAGTTTAAATAAGCATAATTCTTTTATTTCATATTTAATTTCCTTTATTTTATATTTAATTGCACTTCTAATTATCGCACTTTTATTTATTGTTATTTTATTTTATCGCACTTTTAATTATCGTACTTTTTAATTATCGCAATTTAATTTTATCGCATTTTTATTATTCGCAATTTCATTATCGTTATTTACTTTACGCTTTAATTTAAAGTCTTGTATTTATTTTATATTTTACATTAGGTTTTAACTGCGACTAAAGTTTTAAAATCGACAAACCGGTCATTAAACGGTAAAAACCCCCCCTTTATAATAATAATATTACCTATATATACATTTGTATTTTTATAAAAGTAAACTAATATAGCGTTGAGCTTTGTTTAAAGATTTCCCTGTGGAACGAACCGGACTTACTAAAAACTACACTACTGTACGATTAGGTACACTGCCTATAAGTGTTGTAGCAAGGTTTAAGTATATCCATTCTATAAATAAATAAATATCTTGTGTAAAATTGTATCGTATTTAATAGTATTTTCCTAGTAAAAATTAATAGTATTTTATACCCCTCTGCTTTGACATCAAGTATTTTTGGCGCCGCTGCCGGGGAATATCTTAAAAGCCGGAAGCGCAACGCTAATATAAAAAAATAAAAAAAAAAGATTTTTATCTACTTTTATTAAAAGTCGTTTTTTTTTTGTAAAATTACGTTTTAAAAATTCGAAAAATATAAAAAGAAAAACAAAAATATAAGCATTTTTAAGATTTTGTTAAATATTTTAGTTTTATAAGTTTCTTTATTTTTATTTTAGTTTATAAAAATATAAGTTTTAATTTTAATATCTTTTATTTAAAAAAAAAAAAAAAAACAGAAAACAAAATAAAAAGAAAAAAAAAATAAAAAGAAAAACGCGTAAAAAGACAAAGCTGTCAACTGAATTCCTGAACCCCGCGACTTGCGGGGTTTTCCTCTTTATTTGCCGCGACTCGCGGAGACCCTCTGACACACGGACAAAAACCCTAATCACGGGTTATTTTTAATTATTATTATTATTAAAACCTAAATATTATTATTATTATTAATTTTAGTTTTATTTTTACTTTTTACTTTATATTTATGTATTTAGTATTAATTAGTTTTATTAAAATTGTAAAATTAATAGTTTTATTAAATAAATAATATAAAATAATATTTTTATAAAAATTGTACTTTTTACAATTTTTTGTATATTTTTATATTTTGTACCTTTTTAATCGTTGTAGCGTAATATTTGTATTTTTAGCTCATATTTAATTTTAAACTTAGTTTTTGCTATAGTTATTTTTACTCCTAGATTTTTAGGCTTTGCCGTAGAATTCCTTAAGTGCTTTTTCTTTAGACTAAGATTTAGGTGCTTTAGAATTTTGCGACGCCTTTTTAAGTTTTAGTTTCTTTTTAAGTTATTTCCATTTGGAATTTAGTTTTTCCTTGTAAGCTTTAATATTTTTAGACCTTTTACTATGTATCAATTATCATTCCAATTAGTAATTTCAATTTGCGATTATAATTTTAAGTTAGTTGTAGTAATAAGGTTAAATTAGTTAAGTATTTTTAAGTTTTGATAAGTTTCTTTTATTTTTCCGTCACCTTTTATTTTTCAACCATTTTTTTTTCTTTTTCGACATTTTTCGACGCGCAATCTTTTTCTTTCTTATTTCTCGCCATTCTAGTTTTTAGGACATAGATTTTTATTCTACTTCTTATCTAAATTTCTTAAAATTACGAAAATTTATTTTAAGTGGTTAAATTAATAGACATCAAAATTTTCTGGTTCGTAGTAATAGTTGGATTTGTACGTGGACCGGGTTATTGGAGCCAAACAGTCCTCAATTATATTGAGACCAAACGAATCCTGCCCCTCTGCTGCATCTTTTGGCTATTCGAAACGTGGGCAAAATCAGAAAAGTCTATTGATTGGATAACTTATTATAATTTTTCTTTCCTTTTAAAAACTAATAGGATATTCAGTGAATGCACCGAGCAAGACGTTCATCACCTTTTGTACGTTCACCACCTGTAACTCGATCAAGACATCGTTTAACAAATATAACCGCCGTTGATTTTTCTTTAGAATCGTCATCCAGTCGACCAAGTACTTCAGTTCAAAATACCGATAATCCATTTTTTGAACCCGACCTCACAATTGAGAATCCAGAAAATATTCAGGAACGGTTCATAGATCCTGAACCATTAAACTTTCCTCCGGAACCACCAATCATTCAAACAGAGATTGTTGAGGAACGAACTATTAAATCAGAATCATCTAGTGATACCGAGTCAACAAATTCAATTATGGAGAATCTGGAACCTTTAAGTATGGAAGACCGAATGAGAGCTAAACGCACTGGCCAAGGTCACGCAATTACTCATCCAGACATTAATGCGCCAGATTATGAAATCAAAGGACAAATTCTACACATGGTAACTAATCAATGCCAATTTAGTGGTGCGCCGAAGGAAGATCCAAATGAACATCTACGTACCTTTAATAGGATCTGCACACTATTTAAAATACGAGAAGTGGAGGATGAACAGATATATCTCATGTTATTTCCCTGGACTTTGAAGGGAGAAGCCAAAGATTGGTTGGAATCGTTACCTGAAGGGGCGATTGATACATGGGATGTTTTAGTTGACAAATTTCTTAAACAATTTTTTCCTGCATCTAAAGCCGTAAGACTTCAAGCAGAAATTGTTACGTTCACACAAAAGCCGAATGAAACTCTATATGAGGCATGGACAAGATATGGAAAGTTACTAAGAGGATGTCCGCAACATGGTTTAGACACCTGTCAAATAGTACAAATATTCTACCAAGGATGCGACATCACTACAAGAAAAGACATAGATATAGCAGCTGGTGGTTCGATTATGAAGAAAACCGAAACAGATGCTTACAAAATTATTGATAATACTGCTTCCCACTCACATGAGTGGCACCAAGAAAAAGACATCATTAGATCATCTAAAGCAGCTAGAGCCGATTCTAGCCATGACTTAGATTCCATTTCCGCAAAGATAGATGCTTTCGAGAGACGAATGGAAAAGATGACTAAGGATATTCACTCAATACGAATTAGTTGTGAGCAGTGTGGAGGACCACATTTGACAAAAGATTGTCTAAGTATTGAATTAACAATGGAACAAAGAGAGAATATTTCATACATAAACCAAAGGCCTGGAAATAATTATCAGAATAATTATCAACCGCCAAGACCGATTTACAATCAAAACCAGAATTATAACCGAAATATTCCATACAACAACCAACAAGGTCCTAGCAATCAACAATTATCCAATAATACTTACAATCAGCAAAGACCTAATTTTCAAAACAAACCACCACAACAAACCGATGATAAAAAGCCGAATTTAGAAGATATGATGACGAAGCTAGTTGAAACTCAAACGCAGTTTTTCACATCTCAAAAACAAACCAATGAACAAAATGCTCAAGCATTTAGAAATCAACAAGCTTCTATTCAAAATCTGGAACAAGAAGTAAGTAACCTAGCAAGGTTAATAAGTGAAAGAAAACCGGGAAGTCTACCAAGCGATACAAATGCTAACCCCCGGAATGAAACAGCTAAAGCTATTACCACAAGAAGTGGTACAACACTTAAACCACCTGAAATACCTGTAACTTCTGATGAAACTATTCCTACTCCACAAGAACCACAACCTGATCAAGATAAGGAAAAAGAACCGGTAATTGAAAAGGTTAATGAAAATAACAAAGTTAAGGATAAACCTTATGTTAAACCATATCAACCACCACTTCCTTATCCGAGTAAAATGAAGAAAGAAAAACTTGAAGCCGAGCAATCCAAATTCTTGGATATGTTTAAACAGATAAATGTAAATCTTCCTTTCATTGATGTGATTTCAGGAATGCCAAGATATGCTAAATTCTTGAAAGATCTAATCACAAATAGAAAGAAAATGGAAGAACTCTCGGCTGTTACTATGAATGCTAATTGTTCAGCAGTGCTGTTGAATAAGATACCAGAAAAATTATCTGATCCAGGAAGTTTCACAATTCCATGTTTTCTGGGTAGTCTTAGTTCAATAGAAGCATTGGCTGATTTAGGTGCTAGTATAAATCTAATGCCGTATTCACTATACGCTAAACTAGACCTCGGAGAATTGAAACCAACAAGAATAAGCATACAACTAGCCGATAGATCAATAAAATATCCTAGAGGGATAATGGAGAACATGCTAGTTAAAGTTGGTACTTTAGTATTTCCAGTAGATTTTGTTGTTCTGGACATGGAAGAAGATTCTCAAGTTCCTCTCATATTAGGAAGACCATTCTTAAACACGGCTAAAGCAATGATAGACGTGTTCGGTAAGAAACTGACCCTAAGTATAGAGGATGAGAGTGTTACCTTTTCAGTTGATAGAGCAATGCAACAACCACAATCTGCAGATGATACATGTTATTATATTCAAACTATAGATGCACATGCAGAATTATTAGAAGAATTTCCAGAATTACAAGGAACAGGAGAATGTTCTTTAGGAGAAGGTAATGAACAAATTGATGAAGCTGAAATGTTAGCTACACTTATAGCTAATGGATATGAACCAACAACAGAAGAAATACAAATGCTAAAAGAAGAAGACAGATATCGATATAAATCATCGATAGAAGAACCTCCGAAATTAGAGTTAAAGCCACTTCCAAACCATTTGGAATACGCTTATTTACATGGTGAATCTGAATTACCTGTAATAATATCGTCTTCTCTTACTGAAAATGAGAAATCACAACTCATTTCTGTGTTGAAAGCTCATAAACCAGCCATTGCATGGAAGATTCATGATATTAAAGGAATAAGTCCTTCGTATTGCACACATAAAATCCTTATGGAAGAAGGTCATAAAACGTATGTGCAACGCCAACGAAGACTAAATCCTAATATGCAAGATGTAGTTAAGAAAGAGATTATTAAACTGCTAGATGCAGGATTAATATATCCAATTTCTGATAGTCCATGGGTAAGCCCAGTTCAATGCGTGCCTAAGAAGGGTGGCATGACTGTCATTACAAATGAGAAAAATGAGCTTATTCCTACTAGGACTGTAACAGGATGGCGTGTATGTATTGATTATAGAAAATTAAATGACGCCACCAGAAAAGATCACTTTCCCTTACCTTTCATAGATCAAATGTTGGAAAGATTAGCCGGAAATAGTTACTATTGTTTTCTAGATGGATTTTCCGGATATTTTCAAATTCCAATAGCACCCGAAGATCAAGAGAAAACCACATTCACGTGCCCTTATGGTACTTTTGCTTACAAACGCATGCCATTTGGACTTTGTAACGCCCCTGCAACCTTTCAAAGGTGTATGATGGCGATTTTTCATGACATGATAGAAGAATGCATGGAAGTATTCATGGATGACTTTTCAGTCTTCGGTGATACATTTAAATCATGTCTAGTTAATCTGGAACGAATGCTAATTAGATGCGAAAAATCAAATCTAGTACTTAATTGGGAGAAATGCCATTTCATGGTTAAAGAAGGCATCGTTCTTGGACATAAAATTTCAAAAGAAGGAATTGAAGTGGATAGAGCTAAAGTAGATGTAATTGCTAAACTTCCACATCCCACCAATGTTAGAGGAGTTAGGAGTTTTCTAGGGCATGCCGGTTTTTACCGACGTTTCATAAAAGATTTTTCTAAAATTGCCACTCCTATGAATAAACTCCTAGAAAAGGATGCGCCATTCATCTTTTCAGATGAATGTATCAAATCTTTTAATATTCTTAAAGAAAAACTCACTAATGCACCGATCATGATAACACCAAATTGGAATCTACCATTTGAACTAATGTGCGATGCAAGTGATTTTGCAATGGGAGCCGTTTTAGGACAAAGGATTGAAAAACGATTTCAACCTATATATTATGCTAGTAAGACGTTACAAGGAGCACAAACGAACTATACAACTACTGAAAAAGAACTCCTTGCTATTGTCTTTGCTTTTGACAAATTTCGATCATATCTCGTTCTAGCAAAAACGGTGGTCTATACCGACCATTCTGCTCTTAGATACCTATTTTCAAAACAAGATGCTAAACCAAGATTAATCCGTTGGATCTTACTCTTACAAGAGTTTGATATTGAAATCCGAGATAAAAAAGGAGCAGAAAATCTCGCCGCTGATCATCTTTCTCGTCTTGAAAATCCCGAATTAGAAGTTCTGAATGAATCAGCCATACAAGACAACTTTCCTGATGAATATCTATTGAAGATAGATTATAAAGAAATCCCATGGTTTGCAGACTATGCAAACTACTTAGTTTGTGGATTCCTTGAAAAAGGATTATCGTACCAAAGACGAAAGAAATTCTTCAGTGATATAAAACACTATTTCTGGGAAGATCCACATCTGTTTAAAAGTTGTCCCGATGGAATAATACGCCGATGTGTATTTGGAGATGAAGCTAGTAAAATTTTAAACCATTGTCACACAGGACCAACAGGAGGGCATTATGGGCCTCAACTAACAGCAAGAAAAATTTATGAAGCTGGATTCTATTGGCCTACAATTTACAAAGACGCACACCTTCTTTGCAAATCTTGTGATGCATGTCAAAGGGCCGGAAGAATAAGTCAACGTGATGAAATGCCACAAAATGTCATCCAAGTATGTGAAGTATTTGACATTTGGGGTATTGACTTTATGGGTCCATTTCCAAAATCTCATAATAATCTATATATACTCGTAGCCATTGATTATGTATCTAAATGGGCGGAAGCACAAGCTCTCCCAACTAACGATGCACGAGTTGTAGTCAACTTTTTAAAACGTCTTTTTGCAAGGTTTGGAACACCGAAAGCTTTAATAAGTGATCGGGGTACTCATTTCTGTAATAATCAACTTGAGAAAGTTCTTAAAAGATATGGAGTAACTCATAAAATCTCCACCGCATATCATCCACAAACAAGTGGACAAGTTGAAAATACCAACCGAGCTTTAAAACGTATTCTAGAGAAAACCGTAGGATCAAATCCAAAGGAATGGTCCATTAAATTGGAGGATGCACTCTGGGCTTTTAGAACAGCCTACAAAACTCCAATTGGAACCACACCTTTTAGACTTGTTTATGGAAAAGCATGTCATCTTCCAGTAGAAATTGATCACAAAGCATTTTGGGCTTTGAAGACATGTAATCTTGATTTACATGAAGCCGGACGTCTACGATTAAGTCAACTAAACGAATTAGAAGAATTAAGACATGAAGCATACGAAAATTCGTTAATCTATAAAGAAAGAACGAAGAAATGGCATGATAAAAGAATCAGAAGTTCAAAAGAATTCAAAGAAGGAGACAGAGTTCTTCTTTTCAATTCACGATTCAAGCTATTTCCTGGAAAATTGAAATCAAGATGGTCTGGACCATTCATAGTCAAAAGAGTTTTCCCATACGGAACGATAGAATTAATAAATTCAAATGGGATTGAATTTAAAGTTAATGGTCACAGAGTTAAACATTACATACATGGTCCGATGGAAGTCGACAACGAAGTTACTCACAATTTCGACACCACAGCTAACTAAGTGTGGGGAGAATCAAGTCTTTAAAGGATAAATATGTATTTCTGTTAGAGTTAGATTGTCTGTTTTCGTGTAGTTCTCGAAAATGGAACACGTATGGTCTTTCCCTAGCAGACCCTAAAGAACTAGTCTTCTCCCCCCATTCTGAATTTTTATTTTTTTTAGGTTTTTACAAAATGAAGACTGCCTGTGAACTAAACCATGGTCTAATGCTACACGCTTTGATCACTAAACGTAATAATGACATACTCCCGAGTGAAATAGTATCAGTAATCAGAGAAAGAATGGACGGAGTTAGAAAAGGATCCAGATGCGAAGATAATAAGTTACAATTTGGTAAAGGAAAATCAAAATCCGCAGCGAAAAGAAGAGCACGACACCTAGAAAAATGTCACAAATGCGGAAAATGGTCACATGGAGGTAAATGTTCAAATAATCAAACCTATTCAAATACCGAATTTGTTACTTTATGCAGAGACGGACCGTTCATATGTTTAGAAGAAAAGACAATGAATGCTCGAGGTTACGCCTATGCAGCCATGGAAAACCAATTAAACCGACTATCTTATGAATATAATAGATCATATAACTAAGAAATCTATTTCACAGGTATGTCTGTATAGTTTTTATTTTTATTTTTATTTTTAACCTTTTGATAATAAACGCTAATTTGTTCGCTAAAAAGTATTAAATTGGTATTAAATAAAATTAGGTTTGGCGACCGAAATTATTGATATCGTTCAAAAATTTATTACATCACTGCGAAATTTAACGTTTATTCTTAAGGTATAAATATCTTTAATCAATCAACCCAAAATATTTCAAAAATTCGTCATGAGTTAAATTAGGTCTTGGAACCGAAATTACTTTACCGAAAAGAGGGGCGCATATTTTTGATAATATTTGATTGATTAAAGTGGGATAAAAAGACAAAAAGATTTTCAATTTTATTTTTACCATGTTTTTTAAAATTAATATTTAAATCTTAAATTAATATTGTAAACTTTGTAAAAATAATATATTTAAAATTGTAAATATTTGAAAAATTAATATAAGTTTGGTATGAATTTATAATATGAATTTTTAAATTAAGTTTGGTGTGAATTTTTAATTTTTAAAATATTAATTTTTAATTTTATGCATTTTAAATTTTGAGTTTGGTGTGAATTTTTAATATTAATTTTGAATTTTATATTTAAGTTGTGTGAATTTAAAAACAAAAATTTACTTTATCTCATTAAGTTAAAAATATGATTTTTAAAATTCGTCGTAAGTTGAAGACTAGGTCTTTGAACCGAAATTGCTTTACCCAAGGGAGGGACGAGAACTTTTATTATCATTATTTTTAATCTTATTGATTTAAAGTATGCCAAAAACATTAAAAAACCCAAAAATCTTAGCTTTTAAAACAATCGCTACAAAAAGACAAATTTTAAAATTTTGTCGAGGGACGGACTAGGACATCGATCCGAAACGACCTCGTCCTAAATAACAAGGGAAACAAAATTTTAAAATTAATTTCTTAATTGTTTTATAAGTGATGTCAAAGCAGAGGGGTATAAAATACTATTAATTTTTACTAGGAAAATACTATTAAATACGATACAATTTTACACAAGATATTTATTTATTTATAGAATGGATATACTTAAACCTTGCTACAACACTTATAGGCAGTGTACCTAATCGTACAGTAGTGTAGTTTTTAGTAAGTCCGGTTCGTTCCACAGGGAAATCTTTAAACAAAGCTCAACGCTATATTAGTTTACTTTTATAAAAATACAAATGTATATATAGGTAATATTATTATTATAAAGGGGGGGTTTTTACCGTTTAATGACCGGTTTGTCGATTTTAAAACTTTAGTCGCAGTTAAAACCTAATGTAAAATATAAAATAAATACAAGACTTTAAATTAAAGCGTAAAGTAAATAACGATAATGAAATTGCGAATAATAAAAATGCGATAAAATTAAATTGCGATAATTAAAAAGTACGATAATTAAAAGTGCGATAAAATAAAATAACAATAAATAAAAGTGCGATAATTAGAAGTGCAATTAAATATAAAATAAAGGAAATTAAATATGAAATAAAAGAATTATGCTTATTTAAACTTCCGTAATCATGATGTTTGACGTGTTGATTTTAGTTTTATGCCCTTGGGTTAATTGTCCTTTGTCCTGGATTATTCAATATGTCCGTCTGGTTTTTGTCCATAACAGTCCATCAGTCATAAATATAAATTGCAAGTGTCCTTGTCAAATTATTATTATACCCGAAGATAAATATTCCAACTAATTGGGGATTCGAATTGTAACAAGGTTTTAATACTTTGTTTAATGAATACACCAGGTTATCGACTGCGTGTAAACCAAGGTTTTACTACTTTGTTAACAATTACACCAATTACCCTTGAATGTAATTTCACCCCTATTTTGATTATTCTAGTGGCTATTAATCCATTCCCGTGTCCGGTTAAATGAACGATTATTCGTACATATAAATACCCCGCCCATCGTATCCGATCGAGTGTATATGGTAATTTATAGGGACGCCCAATTGTAAATCTTTATATTAACATTAACAAACTTTCATTTAGTTAAACAAATATAAAGCCCATTAATAGCCCATAGCCTAGTTTCCACAAGTGTCGTTCTTTTATCCAAACCCCAATTATGGTACAAAGCCCAATTACCCAATTTTAGTAATTAGCCCAACATCATGATTACTTCGTTTTAAATAAGCATAATAATAACTTAGCTACGAGACATTAATATAAAAAGGTTGAACATAACTTACAATGATTAAAAATAGCGTAGCGTTACACGGACAGAATTTCGACTTACACCCTTACAACATTCGCTAACATACCCTTATTATTAGAATTATAATTAAAATTAAAATATAAATTATAAATATAAATATATTACGTATATATTGAGAGAGAGATTGAGAAATAAGATGTTCAATTCGATCAGAATTCGGTTGGCTTTATAGCCAGAAGTGAAATTTGGGGCTCCGCGACTCGCGGCCAAATACCCTTAAAACTCCGCGAGTCGCGGAGAGGTATTTACAGTTTACACCCTTGGAGTTTCCTGCTGCCGACGGTTTTAAATATATATATATAATATATATATAATTAATATAATTAATTATATATTATATTATATTTATATATATAGTTAACTTGTAATTTTTAGTCCGTTGCGTCGAGCGTTAAGAATTGATTCTGGTCCCGGTTCCGGATTTTCGAACGTCCTCGCGTACAATTTAATATCTTGTACTTTGCGTTTTGAATCTTGTACTCTTGTGATTTTGAGACGTTTCTTATCAATAATTGGAACCTTTTTGATTGTCTTTTGTTCTTTTGAGCTTTTTGGTCGTTTGCGTCTTCAAATCGTCGAATCTGTCTTTTGTCTTCACCTTTTATTATTTAAACGAATATCACTTGTAAATAGAACAATTGCAACTAAAAGCTTGTCTTTCTTGAGGAATAATGCTATGAAATATATGTTCGTTTTTAGCATTATCAAATATTCCCACACTTGAGCGTTGCTTGTCCTCAAGCAATATTGTCTTGAAATACTAGAATCACTTCTTTATTCTTCACACTTTGTACATCAGTGATTTCTATACGGCGGTATAAACAATGGTAGTAACGATATGGTTTACTGTCCCACATGACTATAAAAATTTAGATCCATTAAGGAAATTGGATCTTTATGAAAACATTTGATCTTTTGAAAATTAATTCTAGTTTTTTTTTTTTTTACCCTAGATAAGTTTTCCGGAATAACCCTTTACCGGTGTTTGCAAAATATTTTTGTGGGTTTGGTGGGTTTCAGATTTGAAAATTTTAGCTCAAAACTTGCGGTTTTGTGTCACCCACTTGCTAACCTTGTATTTGGAAAGCAACACGTCCAGTTTACTTGTTCCGTATATTACCTTTCGGCAAACTACCGTCCGGTTGTAAAGGAAAGCGTTGAACAAGCAACTGTTTAAGGCAATGTCCCGTGACATGCTTTTGATTATGGTCTATAACGTGTCGGACACAATTACTATCCTTGGTAGGAGCAATAGTAAAGCTCACCCTTATAATTTGTCGGTCTGGCACAAGGTCCTGTCTTTGACCATGTTATGCAACCACCGTTCTTACGGTTGACACCCGATTTAGTTCAGGTGACCTAATGAATTCCAGGTGAATTCCTAGGATTTTACGTTCAATGGTAATGAACGCATTGAAAATAGGGTTTTCAGAAAACAAATCGGTTTATAATTTTGATCAAAATATTTTCTCGTTCAAGCTCGAGTTTAGATATCATTGAATTTCATGAGTTTGTAATTCTCAATCTTTAAGGTCAATCTCTAGGATTGAGTAATATCAGTCTTAAAAGCTGATTTTTAATCTTTAAGGAGATTATCCTTTCTGGGGATCTGATTCATTAGTCTTATCCAGCTAATTTGCATGGTGCCCCCCCCATTGTACGAGATAAATCCTTCTCATGGTTAGGATAAATCTGACCACTTGGCGACCCTGTTTAATGCTGAGGTCCGTGGATTTCCTGCTGATTTTAGTGATGACTTTTCTAGATTTTTCGTCAACCTACAGCTGGTCTGGACGACAACTTCATGACCTAAATCAAGAAGCGCGTTTCTTTTTCGGAAGACTTTACTTCCTTTTAATGATGGAATTGATTCATCGTGTAGATCCATCTCTTCTTTTCTTTCATTGGGTAAAACAGTTTAGTTTAGTCCAAAGCAAAAGTATTTTCAGTTATTTGTTACAGATATATGTGACATATGTTTAAGATAACTTGGTAAATTTTCCCACACTTGGCTTTTTATTTTTCTTTTTATCGTCCTCTATTCCATTTTAAATGAATTTTAACATTTTAGTTTGTTTCTCAATTTATGTCCTTTCTGAGGTAACAATAATTTCGGTGTTAAAACCTAGTTTTATCGTTCATAAATATGTATAAACATGATTTTAATTCATTTAATTGAAAATTTCGAAACATTTTACTAGAATTGGGTAGTCAGTATATAAGACTAGGGCTGTTCTTTTTTATCAGAGAGCACTAGATTCTAATACAACTACTGCTTTACTAGTATTTTAATGGTAACCAAGTGTTTAATAAAAATTTTTAAAATCCGAAAGAATTTAACCCCTTCCCACACTTAAGATCTTGCAATGCCCTCATTTGCAAGAAATCAGTAACAATTTAAATTATTGAGGGTGATTTGTGTGAAAATGATTAAATTTTTACCAAAGTTTCCAAATATATTGGCGTTTGTTTGCTGAATGATAAATGGTGCACATCATTTGTTCATTCCATCTTGTTGTTATTTCACATATATTTTGCATCTTGTCGTCAAAATTACTTGCTTTTGCTGAACTTAATGCCAGTCTTTGAAAATGCGTTGTTTTACCCTGTTGTGTACATAAGATAAACTGCAAACATATATACATATTTTTGAAGTTTGGTTTATTACCCCACATTCAAAAATTTTTAAAATCTAAGAATAAAAGTTAGATAATTATAAAAATGATTACAATATTAACAAAAGTATTAAACATATCAATAATTACAAATTACAAAATAATAAAACAAAATAAGTAAACTAAGGATGATATTGGTACCAATAGGGGTTCCACGCATAACCATAAGTGCTATAGAATGCTTCGGCAGGGTCATACGTAGGATATGGTGGCTGCATCTCTATCGACCAAGGAGGGAAGACGGGTTTCGGAGTAGGAATATAGTTTCTACCTATATGTTGGCAATGCGCTATGATCTGGTTCTGATGAACTTGCCAATCTTCAAATGCTCTCTGTCTAGCATTTTCGTATTCCTGAGAAGCTATAAACCTATGCATTTCTTGCATCTCATTCCCCCCTCCTACATTACCTTGTTCCTGGTTTCTCTCTACCTGTGGATGTCTACCATTGTATCGTACTGCGGCGTTATTTCGCCGCTTCAACACTTTCGCACCATGGTATACATTTAAACCTATAGTGTCGCGGGGTTCCGGCTCTTCTACTAATAATTCCCCCCGACTTATATCCACACCGAGATATTCACCAATCAAAGTAATAAAAATACCACCTCCTATTATGCTATGTGGACGCATCCCTCGAACCATAGCTGATAAATAATAACCCACACAATATGGTATACTTACAGCGCTGTGTGGGTCTCGAATACACATATGGTAAAACAAATCTTGTTCATTTACCTTTTCTTTGTTTTTACCCCTTTGTGTAATCGAATTAGCTAAAAACCTATGTATTACTCTTAATTCGGCTCTATCTATATCCAAATAAGAGTAGTTTCCCCCTTTGAAACGGTGGTGGCTTGTCATTTGACTCCACACACCGTGTGTATCAAAATTCTCATCTATTTTCCTACCGTTTAGTATCAATCCTCTACAATCGGCAGACGCTAATTCCTCAGGCGTATATATACGTAAAGCCTGAGCCATGTCCAGTAAAGACATGTGGCGCATCGAACCGCCTAACAAAAATCTAATAAAAGAACGATCGGTTAAACTAGCTACCCGATCATTCAACTCTATACTACATAACAACTCTTCACACCATACTTTATATACAGGTCTGCGTATGGTGAATAAACATATCCAGTCATTAAAATAAGAATTACCATACCTCTGTACCAGTAATTCCCTAATTGGCCCGGCCAATTCTACAGCTTCCAAGGGTCCCCATTCTATGACCCTCGGTACCTCAACAACCTTGGAATGAAGAGTATGCAAACCCCGTTGATATTTTGGATAATCTATCCAAAGTCTGTCAAATCGCAGGTTCGGGTGCAACTGTTCCAAGTGCATATCTGAAAAGGTCATGACTGGATGAGGTACATCCTGCTTGTAGTAGTTATCTACCTCCTGTTGTTCCAAGTTCTCAGCAGGAGCATGACGGGCTTGGGATGAAGATTCACCCCTTTCATTCTGCAAAACACATCAAACACAAATTTTGTGCATCCAAATATGCATTAGTGTCAGCAAAATCATCAATCAAAATAATTACAATGACATTATCAATTTATATCAAACTTAAGCTCATTTTCACATTTTTATCAAATCTACACTTTTTCAAATAAGCATATACGAAAATTTTCGCCAAGTTCATAAGCATTCAACTCAAATAACATGTCAAAATAATCATTACTAGCAAATAAACAAGTCTCAAATGGCATTATCTTTCAAAAATCAAGTTCATGAATTTTGGACTTGAAAAAGTCCACTTTAATTCTCAAAATCATGTTTAGGCTCAAAGTTTGGATCTTTTAACTACCTAGACATGTTACACTACTCAATTTAGCAATAATTCATGACAAAAATCGGCCATAACCTGTTTATATCAAAAAGCCCCAAATTGCTCAAGAACACAAACCCTAGATTATTCAAAATTTGAAGTTTAAGGCTTCTAATCATGTTAAACAGCATCAATCTAGGTTATACAAGCATAATACATAAACAATTTAAGTCTAATTACACTAAAAAGCATCAAAATCAAATTGGGGAAAAATAGCTCAAGAACACTAAAATTCGAATTAAATGGTGTTTAGGTGTAGAAATTTACCGTTTTTCTTGAGTAGTTCTTAGATATCATCCTTCTCAACATGATTTTAGCAAAAAATTTGGTGATTAACGGTTAAAAATTGAGATTTTTGGGGGTGATTTTCGGGTTTTTTCGAGGTGTTTTCGCAGTATTTTTGCTGTGTTTTTGTTTGTGGGAGTGAACTGATCGTGCAGCTAGTTTTATTTTTTTTTCTGTAATTTTGTCCCTCCGCGAGTCGCGGAGGTTTTTCACTGAAAACTCCGCGAGTCGCGGAGTTTACTTTTTTTTTTTTTTTTTTTTTTTTTTTATATAATCTTTAACTTATTGATAATGCTAAAAACGAACATATATTTCATAGCATTATTCCTCAAGAAAGACAAGCTTTTAGTTGCAATTGTTCTATTTACAAGTGATATTCGTTTAAATAATAAAAGGTGAAGACAAAAGACAGATTCGACGATTTGAAGACGCAAACGACCAAAAAGCTCAAAAGAACAAAAGACAATCAAAAAGGTTCCAATTATTGATAAGAAACGTCTCAAAATCACAAGAGTACAAGATTCAAAACGCAAAGTACAAGATATTAAATTGTACGCGAGGACGTTCGAAAATCCGGAACCGGGACCAGAGTCAATTCTTAACGCTCGACGCAACGGACTAAAAATTACAAGTTAACTATATATATAAATATAATATAATATATAATTAATTATATTAATTATATATATATTATATATATATATTTAAAACCGTCGGCAGCAGGAAACTCCAAGGGTGTAAACTGTAAATACCTCTCCGCGACTCGCGGAGTTTTAAGGGTATTTGGCCGCGAGTCGCGGAGCCCCAAATTTCACTTCTGGTTATAAAGCCAACCGAATTCTGATCGAATTGAACATCTTATTTCTCAATCTCTCTCTCAATATATACGTAATATATTTATATTTATAATTTATATTTTAATTTTAATTATAATTCTAATAATAAGGGTATGTTAGCGAATGTTGTAAGGGTGTAAGTCGAAATTCTGTCCGTGTAACGCTACGCTATTTTTAATCATTGTAAGTTATGTTCAACCTTTTTATATTAATGTCTCGTAGCTAAGTTATTATTATGCTTATTTAAAACGAAGTAATCATGATGTTGGGCTAATTACTAAAATTGGGTAATTGGGCTTTGTACCATAATTGGGGTTTGGATAAAAGAACGACACTTGTGGAAACTAGGCTATGGGCTATTAATGGGCTTTATATTTGTTTAACTAAATGAAAGTTTGTTAATGTTAATATAAAGATTTACAATTGGGCGTCCCTATAAATTACCATATACACTCGATCGGATACGATGGGCGGGGTATTTATATGTACGAATAATCGTTCATTTAACCGGACACGGGAATGGATTAATAGCCACTAGAATAATCAAAATAGGGGTGAAATTACATTCAAGGGTAATTGGTGTAATTGTTAACAAAGTAGTAAAACCTTGGTTTACACGCAGTCGATAACCTGGTGTATTCATTAAACAAAGTATTAAAACCTTGTTACAATTCGAATCCCCAATTAGTTGGAATATTTATCTTCGGGTATAATAATAATTTGACAAGGACACTTGCAATTTATATTTATGACTGATGGACTGTTATGGACAAAAACCAGACGGACATATTGAATAATCCAGGACAAAGGACAATTAACCCAAGGGCATAAAACTAAAATCAACACGTCAAACATCATGATTACGGAAGTTTAAATAAGCATAATTCTTTTATTTCATATTTAATTTCCTTTATTTTATATTTAATTGCACTTCTAATTATCGCACTTTTATTTATTGTTATTTTATTTTATCGCACTTTTAATTATCGTACTTTTTAATTATCGCAATTTAATTTTATCGCATTTTTATTATTCGCAATTTCATTATCGTTATTTACTTTACGCTTTAATTTAAAGTCTTGTATTTATTTTATATTTTACATTAGGTTTTAACTGCGACTAAAGTTTTAAAATCGACAAACCGGTCATTAAACGGTAAAAACCCCCCCTTTATAATAATAATATTACCTATATATACATTTGTATTTTTATAAAAGTAAACTAATATAGCGTTGAGCTTTGTTTAAAGATTTCCCTGTGGAACGAACCTGACTTACTAAAAACTACACTACTGTACGATTAGGTACACTGCCTATAAGTGTTGTAGCAAGGTTTAAGTATATCCATTCTATAAATAAATAAATATCTTGTGTAAAATTGTATCGTATTTAATAGTATTTTCCTAGTAAAAATTAATAGTATTTTATACCCCTCTGCTTTGACATCAGGTAACGAAGCTCGCAATCGTAATCGTTTAAGGTTTCAATCCACCTACGTTGTCTCATGTTTAGTTGCTTTTGATCGAAAATGTGTTGGAGACTTTTGTGGTCGGTGAAGATAGTACTCTTGGTTCCATAAAGATAGTGTCTCCACATTTTAAGTGCGAAGACAATGGCTCCAAGTTCGAGATCATGAGTCGTGTAATTCCGTTCATGAATTTTTAGTTGTCGAGAGGCATAAGCAATGACTTTCTTCCGTTGCATCAATACACATCCAAAACCATGTTTCGAGGCATCGCAATATACAACAAAATCATCATTGCCTTCGGGAAGTGACAAGATAGGAGCGGTGGTTAGCTTTGTCTTCAAGATTTGAAACGCGGATTCTTGCTCGGTCGCCCAAATGAATTTCTTTCCCTTGTGAGTTAAAGCGGTTAGAGGACGAGCAACCAAAGAAAAATCCTTGATGAATCTACGGTAGTATCCGGCGAGACCCAAGAATTGACGAATGTGAGTAGGAGTAGTAGGAGTCTCCCATTTGCTAATGGCTTCGATTTTCGTTGGATCGACTTTAATACCTTGGTCACTTACAACATGACCAAGAAATTGAACTTCCTTTAACCAAAATTCACACTTGGAGAATTTGGCATAGAGTTGTTCTTGTCTTAAAAGTTCAAGCACAAGTCGGAGGTGTTCCTCGTGTTCTTCTTCGCTTTTTGAATAGACTAAAATATCATCGATGAACACGATAACGAATTTGTCAAGATACGGTTTGCACACGCGGTTCATAAGATCCATGAACACCGCCGGTGCGTTAGTGAGACCGAATGGCATTACAAGAAATTCATAACTACCATAACGAGTTCGGAAAGCGGTTTTGGAGACATCTTCCCCCTTAACCCTTAATTGATGATAACCCGAGCGGAGATCGATTTTCGAATATACACAAGACCCTTGTAGTTGATCAAAGAGGTCATCGATGCGAGGAAGAGGATATCGGTTCTTAACCGTCAATTTATTTAGTTCACGATAATCAATGCACATTCGTAGGGATCCGTCTTTCTTTTTAACAAACAAAATCGGAGCGCCCCAAGGTGAATGGCTAGGTTGGATAAAACCACGATCAAGTAGTTCTTGGATTTGACTTTGCAATTCTTGCATTTCGGATGGAGCGAGTCTATATGGTGCACGTGCTACGGGTGCGGCTCCCGGGATAAGATCGATTTGGAATTCTACCGGTCGATGAGGTGGAAGACCCGGCAATTCGTCGGGAAATACATCGGAAAAGTCACTAACAATTGGCACATCATCGATATGCTTATCATCTGACTCGACTTTCTTAACGTGGGCAAGGATCGCAAAACAACCCTTACGGAGTAGTTTTCTAACTTTAAGGCACGAAACGAGGTTGAGTCTGGTGCAACTCTTATCGCCATAAACAATCAAAGGTTCACCATTCTCGATAGGAATTCGGATTACGTTAAGATCACAAAGGATGTGAGATTTCGTTTTGACTAACCAATTCATACCGATTATTACATCAAAGCTTCCTAGTTCTATAGGTATCAAGTCAATTTCAAATTCTTTACCCAAAATGTTTATCGTACATCCCCGGTAATATGTGTCGGCACTTAATAGTTTCCCGTTAGCCACTTCAATGGTATAAGTGGTATCTAATGGAAGAGGTGGAGTGCTAAAAGAATGAGTCAAAGTCTTGGATACAAAGCATTTATCGGCACCCGAATCGAATAAGCAAGAGACATAAGAATTGTTGAGAAGAAACGTACCCGTGACTAGTTCAGTGTCATCCCGGGCTTCCTCGGTGTTGATGTTGAAAGCTCGGCCGCGCGTATTGGGGTTATCTTTCTTCTTTGGGCATGCATTTCTATAATGACCCGTTTGGCCACATTCGTAACAAGTGCCCGTCTTTGGTGCATTGGGCCACTTTCGAGCGACGGGAGTGGCACTTTTACAATCGTTGGCCTTATGACCAACTCCTTGGCACCGGTGGCAAATTAACTTACTACATTCGCCGAAGTGATGTTTGTTGCATTTGTTGCAAAGAGGTAGGTTCCCGGCATAACCTTTCTTGCCGTCGGAGGTATAAGGCTTCTTAGCAAAGTTGTTGTTGCTTGATTGGGAGGGTTCCCACTTTCTTTTGTTGCCGCCCGATTTATCCTCGGCCTTAGGTGCCGGAACTACGATTTCGTCAACCGTTTCTATCAATTTGCGGGCCATGTTCAAAGCTTCTTGATGATTAGTGGGTTTGGATGACATTACTCCGTGTTTGATACTCTTTGGAAGACCATCCATGTAAAGTTCAACCCTTAAAGCTTCGGGGTTCACAAGATTTGGGCACATCAAGGCTAGTTCGGAAAATCGTTGATTGTAAGCCTTGAGATCATTTCCAATCGCCTTTAAAGTTCTTAGCTCTTGTTCGAGCCTTCAGGTTTCTTCACGAGGGAAATATTCGACAATCATCTTTTCCCTCAAGTCGGCCCAAGAGAGGGCGTGAGCTTCATCGGTACCCACCGATTGTACATAAGTATTCCACCATGTAAGAGCGACACCGGCGAAGGTGTGAGTGGAGTATTTGACCTTGTCTTGGTCCTGACAACCGCTTATGCTAAAGACGGCTTCCGTTTGCTCAAACCATCGGGTGAGCACGACCGGTCCCCCGGTTACATCAAAAGTGTGAGGTTTGCACCCCATGAAAGCTTTATAGGAGCATCCCTCGTTTGAGTTTCCGGCCCCATTGTTGTTGTTGTTGTTGTTGTTGTTGTTGTTGTTGTGGTTGTTATTATTGTTGTTGTTGGATGAGTGACCGGCCATGGCCGCATCTACGGCGGTAGCTATCATCTGTTCGAGAGCTTGTTCGGGAGTTTCATTGCGGCGTACACGACGAGGAGCCATTGTTCCTTCAAGACACAAGAATATCATTGATTAGTATTCTCAATAATACTAACCGTGATATAGAATAAAGATAAAGAGAAGTTTTTCCTCGACTCGCCTTAAATTCTTTATGCCATAATGTCGGAACGTTCATATGAGTCACCGTAATATAATCCCGGAAATTATATTACCCTGATTCATATGTGCATTCGACATTATTCTATAAAGTCAAGGTGGCGTGTCAATCAAATTAAACAACGTGAGATTAAGATGAACTAAGAGTAGATATGAGTAGAAGCGTTCGAGTATAAATGCACAAGTAGTCAAGTAATTCCTACTTCAAGTCTATATGCCGGTTGTAGTCTAGACTCACCAATGTACCCTATGACTCGAGGTTGACACCAATGAACTCTAAATCCCTACAACCAACACTCTGATACCATATGTAGCGACAGATGGGGTAGAAACCCACCCAGTGCCTTTCCAGCTAACCGCTTGGTGACCACTGAGTGTACCTCAGACACTGATTTTACGGCCCGCATTTCTGCCAAACTGCCAACCCTCAAATTCCAAGGGATCGCAAGGGGTAAGAGCCAATGCTTCGTCACAAGTAACACTGTGAGAACCCACTCTACGATTAACCCGCCAAAAAGCATAGTCCGTATGAGTGCCCGGCCTGACAGCTGGCGCGCGTGACTACCTTTACGGCTAAGGTTAAACCAGCTCTGATACCATCTGTAGCGACCCGACAAAATCGTCATTGACGGCGCTGTCTACTTAGGTCCCGTTACGTGGTCATAAGTCTTTAAAACAACGTTTGACCAAAAGATATGTCGCATTCATTTCAAATGTAAAGATTGTTCAAAGTTTACAAGAATAGTTCCACCACAAGTTACGATACAAAGTTTTAAGTACAAGTGAAACTTATGCGACACAATTTAAAAGTAGCCAAAAGACGCTCCATGTATGCATATATACTCGACACCCAATGCAAGTATCAAAATAATGAGCGGAAGCATGTATCATGTATCGTTCAAGGACCTGAGAAAAACATAGAAATCTGTCAACGAAAACGTTGGTGAAATCATAGGTTTAAGTAAGTAAGTACAAGTGCACCACAAGATTTGCAACCATGAGATAATAGTAATACATTCCAAAAGTTTGTTTCACGAGCACCCAATTATCAATGCTTAACATTCCTTCCATAGAACCCCATCACAATAGTGTTAGAACATACACTGTTTCTCGAAAATACATTTCATTCGTAAACGGTAGCGAACCGTTTGAATGAGGGTTTGTCAAACCCATATGGCCATATAACATAAGTTCTCGCTTACACCCGGCAAGTGTAACTAATGATAATCGAATTGAGGATTTTTGTTCAAACTCGTATGTAGAATGTTTGTTTTCTTGTACTTGTGTTCACTTAGTAAAAAGAAACGTTTATGTTTTTCTCATCCCAAATGTAAGTGCAAAAGAGTAAAAGTGGGACTATGATCTCACCTTGAGTGCACGTACGAAAAGTACTTCACAAAATAACGTGTGCGAAGGATAGTGCTAGTCTTGACCTAAACAAATAGGTCGTATCAATAACGGTAAACACGATAGGTCAAAGATGTTCAATTAGTCCTATGGCTCGTTACGACTCGATTATGTAGCATGTGAAATCAAATTGTCAAGTTTCATGCAAGATACAAGTATATAAACAAGTTAGGAAGGTTGCATAATCATTTGGTTAAGTTTGACAAAAGGTCAAACTTTGGTCGGTCAAAGTCAACGAAAAAGTCAACACGTTCGGTGAAATGTCCCGTTCTTATTGATTAAAAACGTTCCATATTAATTGATTTCGTTGTGAGGTTTTGACCTCTATATGAGACGTTTTTCAAAGACTGCATTCATTTTAAAACAAACCATAACCTTTATTTCATCAATAAAGGTTTAAAAAGCTTTACGTAGATTATCAAATAATGATAATCTAAAATATCCTGTTTACACACGACCATTACATAATGGTTTACAATACAAATATGTTACAACAAAATAAGTTTCTTGAATGCAGTTTTTACACAATATCATACAAGCATGGACTCCAAATCTCGTCCTTATTTAAGTATGCGACAGCGGAAGCTCTTAATAATCACCTGAGAATAAACATGCTTAAAACGTCAACAAAAATGTTGGTGAGTTATAGGTTTAACCTATATATATCAAATCGTAACAATAGACCACAAGATTTCATATTTCAATACACATCCCATACATAGAGATAAAAATCATTCATATGGTGAACACCTGGTAACCGACATTAACAAGATGCATATATATAAGAATATCCCCATCATTCTGGGACACCCTTCGGATATGATATAAATTTCGAAGTACTAAAGCATCCGGTACTTTGGATGGGGTTTGTTAGGCCCAATAGATCTATCTTTAGGATTCGCGTCAATTAGGGTGTCTGTTCCCTAATTCTTAGATTACCAGACTTAATAAAAAGGGGCATATTCGATTTCGATAATTCAACCATAGAATTTAGTTTCACGTACTTGTGTCTATTTTGTAAATCATTTATAAAACCTGCATGTATTCTCATCCCAAAAATATTAGATTTTAAAAGTGGGACTATAACTCACTTTCACAGATTTTTACTTCGTCGGGAAGTAAGACTTGGCCACTGGTTGATTCACGAACCTATAACAATATATACATATATATCAAAGTATGTTCAAAATATATTTACAACACTTTTAATATATTTTGATGTTTTAAGTTTATTAAGTCAGCTGTCCTCGTTAGTAACCTATAACTAGTTGTCCACAGTTAGATATACAGAAATAAATCGATAAATATTATCTTGAATCAATCCACGACCCAGTGTATACGTATCTCAGTATTGATCACAACTCAAACTATACATATTTTGGAATCAACCTCAACCCTGTATAGCTAACTCCAACATTCACATATAGAGTGTCTATGGTTGTTCCGAAATATATATAGATGTGTCGACATGATAGGTCGAAACATTGTATAAGTGTCTATGGTATCTCAAGATTACATAATATACAATACAAGTTGATTAAGTTATTGATGATGTAGCGTGAGGGTAAGAAATAGTATTATTTTTAATACAAAATACTACAAAATATGACACAAGTTTTATTAATTTACGGATGGGATATACCTAAACCTTGCTACAACACTATAGGCAGTGTACCTAATCGTAGAGTAGTGTAGTTTTTAGTAAGTCCGGTTCGTTCCACAGGGAGCTGGTGAAGTTAACGCTATATTATTAAGTTTATTTATAAAAATATATATATAAATAAGTAGTAGTATTATTATAAAATGGGGGTTTTACCGTTTAATGACCGGTTTGTCGATTTTAAGCGTAAAAATAAATGACAAAAATTAAAGTGCGTAAAATAAATTGCGATAAATAAAATGACAGAAAATAAAATTGCGAGTAATAAAATGACAGTAAATAAAGATACGATGAGAAATATAATAAAAGAATTATGCTTATTTAAACTTCCGTAATCATGATGTTTGTTGATTTTAATTTATTACCATGGGTTAATTGTCCTTTGTCCTGGTTTATTTGATACGTCTATCTGGTTTTTGTCCATAATAGTCCATCGGTCATAAATATAAAGTGCGAGTATCCTCGTCAAATTACCCTTATACCCGAAGTCAAATATTCCAACTGATTAAGGATTTAAACTGTGACGCAGTTATCACTTCTGTCAACAATTACACCAGTTATCACTGTATGTAATCCACCCCTGTTTTAATTAGTTTATGAATATTAATTCATCCACTTGATCAGTTTGAATAATCAATTACCCAACCCGAATAATTAATTAAATGATTATAATAGATTCCATATGAACGTCACTAAATAGGACAACCATAATCATTATTAATTATTAGGATAATTAATTTGAAGATAGGTTCGACAGACTCCAATGAGTTGTCACTCAATTAGACAATACCCCCCATCTATTAATAGTCAATAGTCCAATTTCCACAAGTGTCGGTCTTTTGCCCAAACCCCAATTATGGTACAAAGCCCAATTACCCAATTTTAGTAATTAGCCCAACATCATGATTACTTCGTTTTAAATAAGCATAATAATAACTTAGCTACGAGACATTAATGTAAAAAGGTTGAACATAACTTACAATGATTAAAAATAGCGTAGCGTTACACGGACAGAATTTCGACTTACACACTCAAACGATCTCTATCATAAATCTTATTATTATCATAATTTAAAATTAAAATTAAAATTATTGTTATATCTGATTACATTAACATTATGATAGAGAATTATAAATATAGATATTGATATTTAATATAGAAAAGTAGGAAAATGATCGGAAAAATGATCGAGAAAGTCTCTCCCCAATTCATCGTTACATAGATCCCTTTTATAGGAGAAATTAGAAATTGAATTTTCATTTACGACCCCTGAACTATGCTCAATTAACAACTTTTTATTATTTAATATTATTCTTATTATGAATTATTTAAATATTATATTTTATTCTTGTGCATAGTTGACTCGTAATTTTTACACCGTTGCGTCGAGCGCTGAAAGTTGGTTCATGCCCCGGTTCCGGATTTTCGAACGTCCTTTCGTACAATTTTATATCGTGTACTTTGCGTTTTGTAACTTGTACTCTTGTCATTTTTAGACGTTCCTCATCAATAATTTGAACCTTTTTAATTGTATCTTGTACATTTGAGCTTTTTGGACGTTTTGGTCTTTCAAATCTTTGTTTTTGTCTTTAAATCTTCATTTTCGAGCGATTTGCGTCTTTCGTCTTCGCACTTATTTATTTAACTATTACAACTAAAAATAAGGAAATTACATTTAAAAACTTTACATATTGGAACGATATTGCTACTAAATATATGTTCATTTGGAGCACTATCAAATATTCCCACACTTGAGCGTTGCTTGTCCTCAAGCAATACAGAACTTGAAATAAAAACATACATGAATCACTTTTTTATTCATCACACTTTGTACATCAGTGATTTTGATATAGCGGTATAAACAATGACAGTAATGATGGTTAAAGGTGGGTGTGTCATCCACAGTTGCCTCGGGTTTAGGTCAACGACACTTGCAATCAAATAGCCGATTTACTTTCGGTTTCCAAAGCAAAGTGCACATTTGAAAGGCGGTTTACAGTCCCACATGACTATAAAAATTTAGATCCTTTAGGAAATAGGATCTTTATGAAAACATTTGATCTTTTGAAAATTCAATCTAGCTTTTACCCTAGATAAGTTTTCTGATTTGATCCACCATTGGTGTTGCAAAATATATTTGTGGATCAATATTTTGGCTAAAAACATTTAGGTTCATGTAATCCACTGCTATCCCGGTATCGGAAAGCACACATCCAGTTTACTTGTTCCGTATATTACCTTTCGGCAAACTACCGTCCGGTTGTAAAGGAAAGCGATGAACAAGAAACTGTTAAGGCAATGTCCCGTGACATGCAGATGATTATGGTCTTTTAACGTGTCAGATGCTAGTACTATCCTTGGTAGGAGCAATAGTAAAGATCATCCTTTGATTTTTCGGTCTGGCACAAGGTCCTGTCTCCGACCATGCTATGCAACCACCGTTCTTACGGTTGACACCCGATTTGGTTCAGGTGACCTAATGAATTCCAGGTGAATTCCTAGGATTTTACGTTCAATGGTAATGAACGCATTGAAAATGGGTTTTCAGAAAACAAATCGGTTTGTATTTTTGATCAAAATATTTTCTCGTTCAAGCTCGAGTTTAGATATCATTGAATTCCATGAGTTTGAATTCTCAATCTTTAAGGTCAATCTCAAGGATTGAGTAATATCAGTCTTAAAAGCTGATTTTTAATCTTTAAGGAGATTATCCTTTCTGGGCATCTGATTCATTAGTCTTATCAAGCTAATTTGCACGGTGCCTCCCCATTGTACGAGATAAATCCTTCTCATGGTTAGGATAAATCTGACCACTTGGCGACCCTGTTTGATGCTGAGGTCCGTGGATTTCCTGCTGATTTTAGAGATGACTTTTCTAGATTTTTCGTCAACCTACAGCTGGTCTGGACGACAACTTCATGACCTAAATCAAGAAGCGCGTGTCTTTTTCGGAAGACTTTACTTCCTTCAAATGATGGAATTGATTCATCGTGTAGATCCATCTCTTCTTTTCTTTCATCGGATAAAACAGTTGATTATCGTTCAAAACAAAAGTATTTTCAATTGTTTGTACAAAAATATGTGATAGATAGTTTTTAATTGAATAACTTGGTACATTCTCCCCACACTTAGTTTCTTTCTTTGCCTTTTTATTCTCCTTTATTTCATTTTAAATGAATTCAAGCGTTTTAAGTTGTTTCTCAATTTATGTCCTTTTCGAGGTAACGATAATTTCGGTATTAACACCTAGTTTTCATCGTTCATAAATATGTATAAACATGATTTTGAGTTCATTTAATTGAAAATTTTTCAAATTTTCACAAAATTTGGCAAATAAACTAAGTGTAAACCCGAGAGAATTTATAACCCTTCCCCACACTTGAGATCATGCAATGCCCTCATTTGCATGAAATCAGACTATAATTATAAATTCATGAGGGTGATTAGCGTAGAAAAGTGATTAAAAATACCGAGTTTGCAAACATATTGTTATTTCACATTTGATTTTTTTGCGTCTTGTCAAAATCAGTAGCTTTTGCTGAACTTCATGACAGTCTTTGAAAGTGCGCTGTTTTACCCTGTTTTGTACATAAGATAAAATACAAACATATATACATATTTTTGAAGTTTGGTTTATAACCCCACTTTTCAAAAATTTATAAAGTATAATATTTTTGGCATACTTTAAATCAATAAAATTAAAAATAATGATAACAAAATTTGTCGCCCCGCCCTCGGGTAAAGTAATTTCGGCTTAATGACCTAGTCTTCAACTCACGACGAATTTTAGAAATCATTTTTTTCAACTTAATGAATTAAAGTAAATTTTGTTTTTAAAATTCACACAAAACTTAAATTAAAAAAAAAATATTAATTTTATATAAAACCTACAAAACAAAAATTCAGAATGGAGGGAGAAAACTAGTTCTTTAGTGTCTGCTAGCGGAAAAGACCAATCTGATTCCATTCTCGGAACTACACGAGAACAGAACAACTAACTCTAGATAACATTTTCTTAGAACATTTGAATCTCCCCACACTTAGGTAGCTGTGGTGTCGAAATTGTGATTAACTTCATCGTCAATTTCTTTTGGTCCATAATCAACTTGCCTATCTGTGACTTTTTCTTTAAGCCAGTGCCCGGCTTCTTCCGTAATATCCCAAAATTCAACTAGTTTCGCCTTTTCTTTAGGCGACAGATTGGATACTAACCGGTTACATAACTTAAAGTTCCCCTTACTTCTAGCATCGATAGCCCGTTTAAAAAGTTTCTTCATTGAACTGTTAATAACGGGGTCATTTAATTTCGTATCAACAACGGGGTTCTTTATTATCAAGTCATCATTAGATTTTACTTCATTTTCCCCACACTTAGGCGTTTTATTATTGCTAAGCACTACCGTTGGAGTTGGTAAAACAACATGGTTATTACCAATCGTTTTTACTGGTTCAACGGTTTTAGTTGGTGGAGATTTAGACTTTCGAATCATAAAGGTGATTGATTTGTTACCACTTTTAAGTGTCATTCTTCCATTTCCTACATCAAATAACGCCCCGGTGGACGCAAAGAATGGTCGACCTAAAATTAGAGGAACGTTTGGGTCCTCTTCTATGTCAATGACAATAAATTCGACTAGAAAGGTTAAATTGCCTACTTGAACGGGTAGGTTGTCAGCAATTCCAACTGGGTGCTTAATGGTTTGATCAAAGAGTCGAACACTCATATCCGTTGGACTTAACTTACCTATACCTAATCTCTTATATAAGGAAAGAGGCATAACACTTACACTTGCACCTAAATCTGCTAGTGCATCATACATGACACAATCACTAAGTAGACAAGGAACAATAAATTCACCCGGATCACCTACCCTAGGTGGAGGTTTTGGTGGAACTGTCTTCACCGGGTTTATATTTACGGCTTTTGTTTCTTGCACTTTCTTATTCTTTTTCTTCTTCTTCTTTCCAGAGGTATCACAATCTTTATTACCTATCACTTGCTCATACTCAACTCCTTTTCTTGGAAACGGGATGGGTGGTTTGTATGGTGCCACCACTGGCTTTACATACTCGGGTGGTGGTGGTGTAACTTCTTCATTGTTACTCTCATCTAAAACCTTCCCATCTTCTGGTGCTGGTTTTTCAGAATTCGTTGAAACCATATTAACATTCTCATTCCGAGGATTTACTTCAGTATTACTCGGTAGCTTTCCTTGTTCCCTCTCACTCATCATGCTAGCAAGAGTACCTACGTGTTTTTCTAGATTCAAAATGGAAGCTTGTTGAGTTCTTAATGACTGATCAAATCTCTCGTTCGTTTGGGTTTGAGTTTCAATAAATTGTGTTTGAGATTCAACTAGCTTGAATACCACGTCTTCCATATTTGACTTTTTCTCTTCGGTTTGTTGTTGTGGTTTATATAAGCCAGGTCTTTGTTGATTGAAAGTGTTGTTTTGAGTTGGTTGGTTATTCGGACCTTGTTGGTTATACCAGTTATTTTCGGGTCCTTTTGGATTGTAAAGAATGTTTTGATTTCGATTGAAGTTTAGCTTTGGCGGTTGATAATTATTTTGATAATTATTTCCAGGCCTTTGGTTCATATAGGAAACATTCTCTCGTTGTTCCAATGTTGGTTCAATGTGACAATCTTTCAATAAGTGTGGTCCACCGCATAGCTCACAACTGATTCGTATTGCGTGAATATCTTTATTCATCTTTTCCATTCGTCTTTCGAAAGCATCTATTTTTGCTGAAACGGAATCAAAGTCATGGCTAGAATCGGCTCTAGCCGCTTTAGATGATCGAAAGATATCTTTTTCTTGGTGCCACTCATGCGAGTGGGAGGCTGTGTTATCAATAATTTTGTAAGCTTCAGTTGCGGTTTTCTTCATAATGGAACCACCAGCTGTTATGTCGATGTCTTTTCGTGTGGCGATGTCTACGCCTTTATAGAAGATTTGTACTATTTGAAAAGTATCTAATCCGTGTTGAGGACATCCTCTCAACATCCTTCCGAATCTTGTCCACGCCTCATATAATGTTTCATTTGGATTTTGCGCGAACGTAACAATTTCTCCTTGAAGTCTCACGGCTTTGGATGCCGGAAAGAATCGTTTAAGAAATTTTTCAACTAAAACATCCCATGTGTCAATCGCCCCTTCAGGTAACGATTCTAACCAATCTTTGGCTTCTCCCTTTAAAGTCCAGGGAAATAACATGAGATAGATTTGTTCGTCTTCCACTTCTCGGATTTTGAATAGTGTACAGATCCTATTAAACGTACGAAGATGTTCGTTTGGGTCTTCATTCGGCGTACCACTATATTGGCACTGATTAGTTACCATGTGTAGAATTTGTCCTTTAATTTCATAATCTGGAGCATTAACTTCTGGTTTAATAATGGCGTGACCTTGGCCAGTGCGCTTAGCTCTCATTCGTTCTTCCATACTTAGAGGTTCTAGATTTTCCATGATTGGATTTGTTGTATCCGAATCACTAGAGGATTCTGATTTAATGGTTTCTTTCCTCAACAATCTCTGTTTGAATGATTGGTGGTTCCGGAGGAAAGTTTAATGGTTCGGGATCTACAAACCGTTCCTGAATATTCTCCGGATTCTCAATTGTGAGGTTTGTTTCAAAAACTGGATTATCGGAAATTTGAGTTTGAGGATTTGGTCGACTTGATGACGATTCTAAAGAAAAATCAACGGCGGCGATATTCGTTAAACGATGTCTTGATCGAGTTACAGGTGGTGAACGTACAAAAGGTGGTGAACGTCTTGCTCGGTGCATTCACTGAATATCCTATTAGTTTTAAAAAGGAAAGAAAAATTATAATAAGTTATCCAACCAATAGACTTTTCTGATTTTGCCCACGTTTCGAATAGCCAAAAGATGCAGCAGAGGGGCAGGATTCGTTTGGTCTCAATATAATTGAGGACTGTTTGGCTCCAATAACCCGGTCCACGTACAAATCCAACTATTACTACGAACCAGAAAATTTTGATGTCTATCAATTTAACCACTTAAAATAAATTTTCGTAATTTTAAGAAATTTAGAGAAGAAGTAGAAAAAATTCTAAGTCTTAAAAACTAGAATGGCGAGAAATAAGAGAGAAAAAGATTGCGCGTCGAAAAGTGTCGAAAAATAAAAAGGTCGAAAAATAGGCGTCGAAAAATAAAAATAAGAAAGTAGCGCGAAAAACGGCGTCGCAAAATTCTAAAGCACCTAAAACTTAGTCTAAGGAATAAGCACTTAAGGGATTTTACGGCAAAGCCTAAAAATTCTAGAAGTAAAAATAACTATGGCAAAACTAAACTTAATACTAAAAGTTGCGAATATAGTCTAAAAATCTAAAGGTAATAAAACTAAAAAAAACATTTTTTTTTTTTTTTATAGACAAAATTTAAAAAAAATATATTTTTTTTTTAATAATTTTTTTTTTTTTTTTTTACGTTTTTGTTTTTTTTTTTTTTTTACGTTTTTTTTTTTTTTTTTTTTTTTTTTTTTTTCGTTTTTTTTTTTTTAAATTTTTTTTTAAAAAAAAAAAAAAAAAAAAAACGATTTTTTTTTTTACAATTTTTTTTTTTTTTTTTTTTTTTTTTTTTTTTTTTTTTTTTTTTTAAAAAAAACGATTTTTTTTTTTTTTTATAAATTAATAATTTTTTTATAATTATAATTTTTTTTAAAACTTTTTTTTTTTTTTAATTCATTTACTATTCATGAATAGTAAATGAAAATAAATTAATTAATTTACTATTCACATGAAAGCGACATGATAGCAATTATTAATTATAAGTTACATAATATACCCCTGAAGTATTTAATAAATACAACTTTTTTTTTTTAAAATTTACGTAAGATTCTTAAATATTTTTATATTATTATATTCTATTTCAATATTATTATATTATTATATTCTATTTCAATATTATTATATTATTATATTTTATTTCAATATTATTATAATTAAAAATATAGCGTTTTAGCGCTCCCCGGCAGCGGCGCCAAAAACTTGATGATGTAGCGTGAGGGTAAGAAATAGTATTATTTTTAATACAAAATACTACAAAATATGACACAAGTTTTATTAATTTACGGATGGGATATACCTAAACCTTGCTACAACACTATAGGCAGTGTACCTAATCGTAGAGTAGTGTAGTTTTTAGTAAGTCCGGTTCGTTCCACAGGGAGCTGGTGAAGTTAACGCTATATTATTAAGTTTATTTATAAAAATATATATATAAATAAGTAGTAGTATTATTATAAAATGGGGGTTTTACCGTTTAATGACCGGTTTGTCGATTTTAAGCGTAAAAATAAATGACAAAAATTAAAGTGCGTAAAATAAATTGCGATAAATAAAATGACAGAAAATAAAATTGCGAGTAATAAAATGACAGTAAATAAAGATACGATGAGAAATATAATAAAAGAATTATGCTTATTTAAACTTCCGTAATCATGATGTTTGTTGATTTTAATTTATTACCATGGGTTAATTGTCCTTTGTCCTGGTTTATTTGATACGTCTATCTGGTTTTTGTCCATAATAGTCCATCGGTCATAAATATAAAGTGCGAGTATCCTCGTCAAATTACCCTTATACCCGAAGTCAAATATTCCAACTGATTAAGGATTTAAACTGTGACGCAGTTATCACTTCTGTCAACAATTACACCAGTTATCACTGTATGTAATCCACCCCTGTTTTAATTAGTTTATGAATATTAATTCATCCACTTGATCAGTTTGAATAATCAATTACCCAACCCGAATAATTAATTAAATGATTATAATAGATTCCATATGAACGTCACTAAATAGGACAACCATAATCATTATTAATTATTAGGATAATTAATTTGAAGATAGGTTCGACAGACTCCAATGAGTTGTCACTCAATTAGACAATACCCCCCATCTATTAATAGTCAATAGTCCAATTTCCACAAGTGTCGGTCTTTTGCCCAAACCCCAATTATGGTACAAAGCCCAATTACCCAATTTTAGTAATTAGCCCAACATCATGATTACTTCGTTTTAAATAAGCATAATAATAACTTAGCTACGAGACATTAATGTAAAAAGGTTGAACATAACTTACAATGATTAAAAATAGCGTAGCGTTACACGGACAGAATTTCGACTTACACACTCAAACGATCTCTATCATAAATCTTATTATTATCATAATTTAAAATTAAAATTAAAATTATTGTTATATCTGATTACATTAACATTATGATAGAGAATTATAAATATAGATATTGATATTTAATATAGAAAAGTAGGAAAATGATCGGAAAAATGATCGAGAAAGTCTCTCCCCAATTCATCGTTACATAGATCCCTTTTATAGGAGAAATTAGAAATTGAATTTTCATTTACGACCCCTGAACTATGCTCAATTAACAACTTTTTATTATTTAATATTATTCTTATTATGAATTATTTAAATATTATATTTTATTCTTGTGCATAGTTGACTCGTAATTTTTACACCGTTGCGTCGAGCGCTGAAAGTTGGTTCATGCCCCGGTTCCGGATTTTCGAACGTCCTTTCGTACAATTTTATATCGTGTACTTTGCGTTTTGTAACTTGTACTCTTGTCATTTTTAGACGTTCCTCATCAATAATTTGAACCTTTTTAATTGTATCTTGTACATTTGAGCTTTTTGGACGTTTTGGTCTTTCAAATCTTTGTTTTTGTCTTTAAATCTTCATTTTCGAGCGATTTGCGTCTTTCGTCTTCGCACTTATTTATTTAACTATTACAACTAAAAATAAGGAAATTACATTTAAAAACTTTACATATTGGAACGATATTGCTACTAAATATATGTTCATTTGGAGCACTATCAGTTATGGTTGGAATATATTTGTTACCAATTTTCACGTAGCTAAAATGAGAAAAATTATCCAATCTTGTTTTACCCATAACTTCTTCATTTTAAATCCGTTTTGAGTGAATCAAATTGCTATGGTTTCATATTGAACTCTATTTTATGAATCTAAACAGAAAAAGTATAGGTTTATAGTCGGAAAAATAAGTTACAAGTCGTTTTTGTAAAGGTAGTCATTTCAGTCGAAAGAACGACGTCTAGATGACCATTTTAGAAAACATACTTCCACTTTGAGTTTAACCATAATTTTTGGATATAGTTTTATGTTCATAATAAAAATCATTTTCTCAGAATAACAACTTTTAAATCAAAGTTTATCATAGTTTTTAATTAACTAACCCAAAACAGCCCGCGGTGTTACTACGACGGCGTAAATCCGGTTTTACGGTGTTTTTCGTGTTTCCAGGTTTTAAATCATTAAGTTAGCATATCATATAGATATAGAACATGTGTTTAGTTTATTTTAAAAGTCAAGTTAGAAGGATTAACTTTTGTTTGCGAACAAGTTTAGAATTAACTAAACTATGTTCTAGTGATTACAAGTTTAAACCTTCGAATAAGATAGCTTTATATGTATGAATCGAATGATGTTATGAACATCATTACTACCTTAAGTTCCTTGGATAAACCTACTGGAAAAGAGAAAAATGGATCTAGCTTCAATGGATCCTTGGATGGCTCGAAGTTCTTGAAGCAGAATCATGACACGAAAACAAGTTCAAGTAAGATCATCACTTAAAATAAGATTGTTATAGTTATAGAAATTGAACCAAAGTTTGAATATGATTATTACCTTGTATTAGAATGATAACCTACTGTAAGAAACAAAGATTTCTTGAGGTTGGATGATCACCTTACAAGATTGGAAGTGAGCTAGCAAACTTGAAAGTATTCTTGATTTTATGAAACTAGAACTTTTGGAATTTATGAAGAACACTTAGAACTTGAAGATAGAACTTGAGAGAGATCAATTAGATGAAGAAAATTGAAGAATTAAAGTGTTTGTAGGTGTTTTTGGTCGTTGGTGTATGGATTAGATATAAAGGATATGTTATTTTGTTTTCATGTAAATAAGTCATGAATGATTACTCATATTTTTGTAATTTTATGAGATATTTCATGCTAGTTGCCAAATGATGGTTCCCACATGTGTTAGGTGACTCACATGGGCTGCTAAGAGCTGATCATTGGAGTGTATATACCAATAGTACATACATCTAAAAGCTGTGTATTGTACGAGTACGAATACGGGTGCATACGAGTAGAATTGTTGATGAAACTGAACGAGGATGTAATTGTAAGCATTTTTGTTAAGTAGAAGTATTTTGATAAGTGTATTGAAGTCTTTCAAAAGTGTATAAATACATATTAAAACACTACATGTATATACATTTTAACTGAGTCGTTAAGTCATCGTTAGTCGTTACATGTAAGTGTTGTTTTGAAACTTTTAGGTTAACGATCTTGTTAAATGTTGTTAACCCAATGTTTATAATATCAAATGAGATTTTAAATTATTATATTATCATGATATTATCATGTATGAATATCTCTTAATATGATATATATACATTAAATGTCTTTACAACGATAATCGTTACATATATGTCTCGTTTAAAAATCATTAAGTTAGTAGTCTTGTTTTTACATATGTAGTTCATTGTTAATATACTTAATGATATGTTTACTTATCATAGTATCATGTTAACTATATATATATATCCATATATATGTCATCATATAGTTTTTACAAGTTTTAACGTTCGTGAATCACCGGTCAACTTGGGTGGTCAATTGTCTATATGAAACATATTTCAATTAATCAAGTCTTAACAAGTTTGATTGCTTAACATGTTGGAAGCATTTAATCATGTAAATATCAATCTCAATTAATATATATAAACATGGAAAAGTTCAGGTCACTACATTCGGTTCGGGTCCCGAACTATTTTTCTGAGGTTTTTAATCATGTATGAGCATGTTAGAACAAGTTACATGTGAATCGGAGGTGCGTAGCATAGCAAACATTATTCGAAAATTGACAAAGTTGGACAGACCACTTTGGCGCGCCGCGCGGGTATATGGCGCGCCGCGCGGGTATATGGCGCGCCGCGCCATTACCTGTGCAGAGAATTCTGGCAGTTTTTAAGTTTTATGCACGAACCTAACTTCAAACAATCACCATTTATGATCCGCAAACAATCAAGACAAGTATCTTATACCGTTGGGAAGGTAATTTGACGAGGAAAACAACTAAACACATTTCATCAATCAATCTACCTATTACAACAACCAAAACCGCATCTAATGCTTAACATTAACCGCATACAAGTTCATAAATGCAATTCAATGATTCGGGCAACCAATTTACATGAATGATATGCCGTTTCGAAGGTAATCAAGCATACAATCCAACTAAACATTTACCAATAATAATCTGTGGCATTCAATGCATCAAAAGTCCATTTCAAGTTCATCAAACCCTAACCCAAATTCACCAAAATCAATAATCAAGTTCATGAAGTTTTCTAAGGCAACCTACACATCAAATTGAAGCTAGTGATACTAGGAACACAATTAGAACGTGAACTTTTAACATCTAACAACATATGATCATCCAAAATTCAAGAACAACACACCAAAATTCAAGTTCATGCTAGTTACACTAAAACAACGAGATCGAGCATATAAATTACACACACGACATCACAATGAGCCATAGACACTAACTAACACCATTTCAAGTCAAAAACACGAATTTAGAGAAATCTAGAGTTTTAGAAATGTTACCCAAACGAGATGAAGTTGGTACCAAAATGAAGAGGATGAAGAGAGGATTACGAATATGTAATTTATTTTGTTGTAAGCCTCCTAGATCGGATTTAGATGATGATTGAATGAATTTGGTAATGGTGTGTGTGTTCTTGCTAGAGAGAAAGAGAGAGAGATGGAGATGATAATGAATGAGTGAAAGGGGTTTGACCCTTTGACCTAGTCAAGGGTTTGATCCCTTGTCAAGTTTAGTCCCTCAACTTTCGTTCGGGTGCGTGAATTACCTAAACGAGATAATTTAAAACGCGTATCAACGGGAGATGTTATAAACATATAACGGACTTTATATTAGTATAACGGAAAAGTAAATGGAAAAAGGCGGGATGTTACAGTTATATGGATTAGTTATTTGAAGACTATATGTGTCGTTAGTAATGATTATGACACTGACGTTTAATATCTAAAGCAACTTCAGCACCAAGTTCAGGTATATGCATCCACTTCTTTGGATGTTAATTCAAACAGATATGTTGCATTTTATTTATACCATTTTCTTGAAAATGGTATGATAACAATCAATAATGTTCAGAATTAACGGTGAGATATGGAATACATGTCAGTACCACCTGGAGTTGTACAGTCTCCACAACTCCCATTTACGAACATCATTAAGAGTTGGTAATCATGGTATCGTTGGTCCGAGAAACGCACGCGAACATGATGTTGGTTCAATGCACTAACTCCAGCCGCCTTGAGTCACTAATTTTTCACAAATACTCAAAGCAAGACATTCATTAACTTACCACAAAGTTATGGAATTCTGTTACTTCATATCCAATAAAGTAACATTCTAAGATTTACCTATTGTTATCTTTAGTTTGCTTATACGTATTACTTTGTGTTCTCCAAATGGTTTGTTTGGGTGCTATTAAGCGACATGTACTATCCGGATTAATAACATTACTTTATTGTTTTTTTTTCTCATTAAAATGGTTTGGGTCGATAATACAAGGTAAATCAATCCACTCTTTTATCTTTCCACTTATATATATATATATATATATATATATATATATATATATATATATATATATATATATATATATATATATATATATATAGTGGTAGGATCAAGAGGGAAGTAACCATTCGGGGGGAAGCGGGGGGAAGCAAATTTTTTTTTTTTTTTTTTCGTTTTTTGAAACAACTTTGTTCACGAACATTATAGATGAGATGAAAATATGAACATTTAGTAGAGACACTTTGTGATAAATGTTTTTATTTTGGCGGGAAAACCCCCGAAGAAGTAATATATAACAATTATCGTGTTTTTCGAGCGTATTTTGAGGTTTTAGCTATTGGAGTTTAGATATTAGGGTTTAGATATTAGGGTTTAGATATTAGGGTTTAGAAATTTAGGGTTTAGGGTTTAGATTTAGGATTTAGATTGAGTTTTTAACACGAACGGTTTAGAGTTTAGGGTTTAGGGTTTGGTGTTTTGGGTTTATTCCATAAACCCAAAACACCAAACCCTAAACCCTAAACCCTAAACCCTAAACTCTAAATCGGGCTAAATTTTACTTCACAAAACATGAAAAAAAAAACGTTCATATTCTTCACGAACAATATTATCTTGAATGTTATTTTTATCGATCGTTTTCCCGCCTAAATAATAACATTCATCACGAAGTGTCTCTTCTAAATGTTCATATTTTCGTGTGATCTTGATGCCGGAAAAAAAAAATTCAAAAAAAAACGAAAAAAATAATAATTTTTGCTTCCCCCGCTTCCCCCCGATTGGTTACTTCCCCATTGATCCTGCCCCTATATATATATATATATATATATATATATATATATATATATATATATATATATATATATATATATATATATATATATATATATATATATATATATATATATATATATATATATATATGGAGTGTGTTTGTGTGCTGATTATATTGCATATAAAGTTAACTATATAAATTAGGAGAAATAGATGGACTTAGATCGTAAAGGAGCCTAAATCGATTGTACATTGTTTAAGTTTTAACGCTCATAAGGTGTTTGATGAATCAAAGAATGTAGTTAAATTAATTTTTGGAATTTGATTTGACTTCTCATAGTGTTTGATCATTTTTGTTTTCAAGACATTATAGGTTGCAATTTAGACCCATTCAGTGTTTTATTAAGTTGTTCATAATAATATTGCAATAACAATAGTGACTTGCTTAGTGAGTAGCTTTGTATTGCAATCTCTACCAAATTGTATTGCATTACCTTTAGTGACTTTCAATACTATTAGTGACTTGCTTAGTGAGCAGCTTTAGAATGTCTTTTTAGTCCCCCCATCAAATTTGATTTATTTAAGATCATCAAAGTGCTGATAGAACAAGACATGTGGTAAAATTTTAAACTCTTAAAAGTTTTATTGTGTGATTATTAAATAATACATGTGCTTTAATTTGGCAGAGTAGAGGTCGAGATATGAAGTTCTTACTGCCAAACTCTTAAGGGTCAAAAGATCATGTGCGGTTCAAAAGGCTATAATGTGGGATTTAAAATGGGTCAATATGAAGCTACAATTGCAAATTCTGTAATTGTATTGAGTTTGATTGTGGATGCTTGAATGTGTAACAAGTCATAAAAGATGGAGATGGATTGCTTATCTCAAGTTCTGTTTGGAAATTTGAACCAATTCGTAATTGAAGTTGACCATTTAATTTTATATTATAATGCAAAATAAGAACTAATATAAATGTAATATAATATTTACTATTGCTTTATTTTTGTACATGTAGTGTGGATTTAATTGATGTGTGGATTTGATTGATAAACTTTGAAACAATAGCTTTTAATGTTTTTATTTCATCAGACCCGTGATTTCACGGGTCATTAAACTAGTAATAACAGTAAAGAAATAAGAACAATTCACAACACAATAATTTAACGTAACTCCAAAAGAAAAAACCACGGCCCCACAAAGAGAGTAATACACTATATCACAAATTGTTACAATGAGATAGCCGACTCTCTTAAGCCTACACTCTCAAACAAGGGTAAGAATAAAAGAAATAATCAAATATTTAAAGTGTATTGATTGGTGCAAGTTGGAATGAATCACATGAGCTCCTTTTATAACCAAGTCACTCACCTCTAACTTCTTCCTTCCACCGATGTCGGACAACTTCATTTTATATTCAAAGAGGTTACTTCTCTTTTCTTCCATCCACCAATGTGGGACAAGTAACCATATCATTTTTTTATAAAAAAATAACATCAACAGTTTTAACTTTACATATTACACAGAACTTTTTATTTCTTATTTCATATGTACAATGTAATGATCTAAACGAAATTTATCTTATCATTTTCATCTATTTATTAAAATTTATAAAAGTAAATTATTAGCGACTCATAATCCTTTTCATCATTTTATAACTTGACATGCCAACCTATGTGATTTGTGAGAGGAAAATTTTGGAGGCTATGTATTATTGACTTTTTTATGTTATTTTTTTACCTCTCACATGCTAATTAACATGATCTACCAAGTGATTTTGTAACTTAACATGGTATATTAAGTAATCTTTGTAATTTTAGAAAATTTCAAATCAAGTAAATTTAAAAACAAATAATGAAAGAGTAACCACGCTCCATAATGAAATCCAAGCAAAGGTCCGATTCCGTTCACACAAAAAGCCCAAAATATAACCATCAAATGTGTCTCTCTAGGCCCAACATAAAACATCACAGTTTCACAGCGTTTAAGTCCTCGATACGTCGTTCACCAACTATTCCATCACAGTCTGTTACCCGATATATCCTTCTCACAATTACGCTTATACCCCCACAAATCTACGCACAACAAAGGGTATTATCGTAACCCTATAAATAGACACAAACGCTACAACCCAATATCCTTGACCGCATCTTCAGCGGCTTCTCATTCCCACCACAACTCTCTCTCTTTGTTCCCAAATCCCTCTCACAACATAAACTATATATACATAGACATATATAATCTTTAATTTTTTGATTCTCATCCCTATAAAAGGCCCTACTTTTCAAAATTTTAACGCTCTTTATTCAACCCATGTTGTTAATCTATCCTAATTTTGTTCATGGATCGTCTAATTAACTCACTCGATTGTTTAAAGATTCAAGAAAACCTTAATTCAGCTTTCGCTTATTTAAGGTCTAATTAGAACCATTTTTTAAAGTTTAGTTTTTTACTGTAATTGAATTCAAGTTTCCTATCTGGAATCATTTATAATATATAATTGATTAAAAATAAAAAGTGTTTGATAAAAAATATGAAACCCTAATATTCTTCTGCTAATAATGGTTTTAGATCTTTTATGGCGGATTCTGTATTGGAGGGTAGTCAACCAGTTGATCTTTCTAAACACCCATCTGGAATTGTTCCTACGCTTCAGTAAGTGTGTGCTATCTTATTGGGCTGTTCGGTATGAATTTAACCTAGTAGCTGATATATTGGGAACTAAGTTATGATTACAAACACCTAATTGGTGGACCTACTTTTGTGAGTGTAACTGGAGTTGATTTTTTTGGGATTGTATAATATGTTGAGCTGTACAATTGGCCGCACGTATGATTGTAGTTGTAGAGTGGTTTGATTGGCGTATCATTTGATGTTGGTTTATGTTCAAAAAATGTATGTGTAATCTTATAGTTAATTGTTTGTACAAAGTGTGCTTAATTATGTGCGCCAGTGATTATTGAGTTATGAAGCAACGAGCGGTTGTAAAATGTCATACACATTCAAGTTAAAAGGTTTATGACTTGATCTGTATGAGGTTGAGTTTAAAGTTTGCTTGGGATATTTGGACGTGAGATCTTTCGAAGTTTTTATTGTAGACGGAGAATCAAATAATAATCGGATCTATTAATGAAAGTTGAGTAATTTATCATATATGGATATACACCCCCAGCAGTCAGTTTTCTGTCAGCAATTTCATATGGAGTTCTATGTTCTCCAGAATTTGGTACTTTAGGCTATGTATAAGCTGAAAAAGTAATTTTAAAACTAGTGTCGGCAGATGCTTAAAAGATAGTTAGTTATAATAATGGTGTGCAATTAAGATTTCCTAGTTGATCTACCAGGGATGATGATGATGATGATGAAAATTTCATATTATTTTGTTGAAACTGAAGTTGTGATATTTTGTGTGTGTGCAATAACTAAGTCGGCGAAAAATATTCTTTTTGGGCTATCAAATTGCTAATGAAGAAGCTTTTATTTGTTTATCTAGGAACATTGTATCTACCGTCAACCTGGATTGCAAGCTAGACCTCAAAGCAATTGCGCTTCAAGCTCGTAATGCCGAATATAATCCCAAGGTTTTATTTCCTTTTTCCATGAGTTATGTAAATGTAAAGTGTTACCAAATTTTGTAAAAGTATTGACATTAGAGGAGAATTATGCCAGCTAAAATATGTGTATGCTATGATATAACTAATGGCAAAGATGTTGTTTCTACTTCATATACTAGCATTTGAAGATTTTCAATTGTTGAAGGTATTTGTTTCGGTGACATTTTATAATTTGTTTTGTTCTTCAGCGTTTTGCTGCTGTGATCATGAGAATAAGAGAACCAAAAACAACTGCCTTAATCTTTGCTTCTGGAAAGATGGTAAGTCCTCTTCCCATGAGTGGGTCAACTCGAGTTATGTTTTTCTCTAATGGGTAAAATGGCTAAACTAAGTATATGCTTTTAGCTAAATGGGAAACGTGGCAAACCGTTCGAAATTCGAAAGTCACTTCAATGTGATTTGTTAATGTATACAATCTATTAAGTTGTTTAATTTATAACAATAATTTTGGTTTTGATTATCTTTGCTGCATTAGATAAATAAATATTTTTTAGTGAGTGACAAAATATTTGTGGTAAACCTGACCCAAACTGTAATTCTGTTAAAAAATCGAGTTTAACGGTATCAGAATTCGGTTTAACTAGGTATGTTTTTGAGATGTGCTAACAGAAATTTTTGTAGTTTAAAGGGTTGATGTCAAACTAGATTTGCTAATTTGTTTTTATGACGAATGTCGATTGTGATCTCTTTCGACTCTAATAATTAGATGTTTAATGGTGATTGATACAGGTTTGTACAGGAGCCAAGAGTGAACAACAATCAAAGTTGGCCACACGTAAGGTACTTGAAGGACAAAAAGTTATCCCATGTGGTAATCTTGATTGTGAAGAAAACAAAAACGTAGTATATGGACTTTCGGAGTTTTTTCGTTTTAATAAAGTTGCCGTTAAAAAATGGACTTTTGGAGTTTATATCGAAACAACGTTGAATTTCCAATTCGACTTGAAGGCCGAGCATACTCAAAATAATGTAGCAAGTCTTTTTGTATTAGTTAGTATATTGTTGTCTTATGCTTTGTGTTAAAACTTCAGTATGCTCGGATTATTCAAAAACTCGGGTTCCCAGCCAAATTTAAGGTAAGCTTCTTATTTTCCTCATCGTATCTATATTTATTCCCTTTCATTACTTATATGCATTATTATTTGTATGTCCATTTTGCTATATAAAACATGTTGTTTGGCTTGTAGGATTTCAAGATACAGAACATTGTTGGCTCGTGCGATGTCAAATTTCCCATTCGACTTGAAGGTCTAGCATACTCTCATGGTGCATTTTCGAGCGTAAGTTCATCAATAAAGAACATAAAAAAATATGTCTCAGATAACTTGGGCCTACCTAAAAGGTTAAATGGTGTGTAAGACTGTAAATAAGCGTCTAATTTTTTATTTTATTTTTGGCATTCGTGAGATTTTTTAGAGTTTTAGTAATGCTTTTGTGTGTTTGTTAATACAGTATGAACCGGAACTTTTCCCAGGATTGATATACCGTATGAAACAGCCGAAAATTGTGCTGCTTATTTTTGTTTCTGGCAAAATTGTTCTCACTGGCGCAAAGGTATGAAACCGTTCCATAACAATGTTTTATTATACATGTCATCATTTCAGGTTTGTACTTTGTATTGAAACCATGTTTATGATGCATTTTCAGGTTAGGGATGAGACTTACACTGCATTCGAGAGTATATACCCTGTGTTAACTGAATTCAGGAAGAATCAGCAGTGGTATGACGGCACCTTACTAATGTAAAGATAACATTTATATGTGTTAGATTCTTGCATTTTTTTGTTATTCAGCAATGATTATTATTTTGTTGCAGATCATGGGCATGCATGGTCATGGTGAAAACTGAGAAAATGGCTCTAGTTGACTTTCTGAGAGTATTGACATGCAATGGGATTTTGACTTTGACTATATGACTTTCTAAAGACATATATTTAGATTATGTATATATGATGGATATGGGCATATTATTTTAACCTGTTATATGGACTTCTTGCAAGTTTTTATGATCCAAAACATAGCTCTCTTTATTTCCTGTGTTTTTTAAAAAAGGTGTTTTTTTTCCTTCTATTAATCAAACATTTCGCTAAAATAAAATTATGGCCATTTCTCATCTGTACTGGTAGTCAACTTCCCAAATAATAACATTGGGTGTATAGTCTCGCTAGTCAACTTGAGCTGCTTGTGCGCTTTGCAAAACCGGTTCTTTCTTTTTTGTTGCGAGTTTTTTCTTAAATTAAACAGAAGTTTGGCTTTGCTAAAACTGGTTTTTTCTTTTTGTTCTGTGTTTATGTTAAATTAAACAGAAGTTCGACTCGATATTTGATTCTACTCGTAAGTAATTGTGAATATGTATTTAAGAATTCGTTTGAATAGGTTAATGAAGTACACAGTCTAAAAATTATGTTCTTTTTTTAACGAAGTGATTTGAACATAAAAGAAGTACTTAACATGAACCAAAATTATGATGCAAACAATACCCATCTGGTAATTATTTGGTAGTTGTTTTTCTATGTATATATCATCCTTGTTTTCTTCTTAAACCACATAATGAATTAACAGGACAAACAAAACACGGCAATTTGAGTTGGGAGTCACCACCAAACGAAACACGGTTAAGCAAAGGTCTATCAATATCAATATCAATATCAATATCAATATCAATCAATAAATAAATAATTCAATATCAATATAATGTCATTAACTAGTTGTGCAGCGCTCGCTTCGCGTCGGAGGCTCCGATTTGAATGCGAGTTAAAAAAAAAAAGTCTTAGATCTATTTTGTAAAAAAGAATTTTTTTCGACATCTAACATAGGGTTGTTCATTTTGCGAAAGTTGTTTCTTTTAGCGTTTTTTTTTTTTAAAAGTTAGTTGATCTATTTTGTAAAAAAGAATGTTTTTCAACATCTTTTGATAGCATTGAAGGGTTGTTCCTTTTACGAAAGTTGCCTCTTTTATCGTTGAAGAAGAAAAGAAAAAAAAAAAGGTAGTTGAATTTTTTGTAAAAAAGAATTTTTTTCGACATCTTTTGGTAACATTGAAGGGTTGATTCTTTTACGAAAGTTGCTTCTTTTATCGTTGGAGACAAAAAAAAAAGTGAAATGACGGAAATACCCCTGGTTACTATTGATGAATAGTGAAATAGTGTTTTGTCTTTAAAAAAGTGAAATGACGGAAATACCCCTGGTTACTATTGATGAATAGTGAAATAGTGTTTTGTCTTTAAAAAAGTGAAATGACGGAAATACCCCTGGTTACTATTGATGAATAGTAAAATAGTGTTTTGTCTTTTAGATAGTAAACTAGTTGTGGAGCCCTCGCTTCGCGCCGGGGGCTCCGTTTTGAATGCGAGTTAAAAAAAAAAGTCTTGGTCTATTTTGTAAAAAAGAATTTTTTTTTTCGACATCTAATATTGAAGGGTTGTTCCTTTTGTGAAAGTTGTTTCTTTTATCGTTGAGGAAGAAAAGAGAAAAAAAAAGTTAGTTGAAATTTTCGTAAAAAAATATTTTTTTCGACATCTTTTGGTAACATTGAAGGGTTGGTTCTTTTACGAAAGTTGCTTATTTTATCGTTGGGGACAAAAAAAATTGTAAAAAAGAATATTTTTTGACATCTTTTGGTAGCATTGAAGGTTTGTTCATTTTATGAAATTTGCCTCTTTTATCGTTCAGGAAGAAAAGAGAGAAAAAAAAAGTTAGTTGATTTTTTTGTAAAAAAGTATTTTTTCGACATCTTTTGGTAACATTGAAGGGTTGGTTCTTTTACGAAAGTTATTTATTTTATCGTTGGGGATGTTTTGTATTTAAAAAAAGTGAAATGACGGAAATACCCCTGGTTACTATTGATGAATAGTAAAATAGTGTTTTCTCTTTTAGATAGTAAACTAGTGGAGGAGCCCTCGCTCCGCGTCGGGACTCCGTTTTGGATATAATTTGTTGTGTTTGGTTCGTAAAATTATTTCGTGTTTAACGGTTATGTCCGTTAAACCTATCTCAAGTCGTACGAAAATTTAAAGGCGATTAAAAATTTAGATGGATTTGTTGGGGAGTTTTATGGAAAATAAAGAAATTACGATTTGGCCCTTGAACTTTCACTTTAGACCCCTATGGAGTTTACATTTTTTACCCTAGGAATTTACACTTGGCGCTCTAAAGTTTATAATGGTTGTCAATGTTTAGTGTGTTGTCATTGTGTGTACAACCTTTCTGCACGACGTATAAACGATTAAAGTATGGGAAAGAACTATTCATAAAGCCTTTGTGTTTTAGAGATGTAGAGAATAATATATATATATATATATATATATATATATATATATATATATATATATATATATATATATATATATATATATATATATATATATATATATATATAATGAGTTACGTAGTTAATTTATAATAAGAAAAAAAGTTAAACAATAATAAAGTGAAAAATTATGTGGTTGATTTAATAATAATAATAATAATAATAATAATAATAATAATAATAATAATAATAATAATAATGAATATTTGTTAGTTAGTAAAAATTATGGGATCGATTTATAATGAATGAAAAGTGTAATGGTTAAAGTATAAAATGTGAAAACTATGTGGTAAATTTGTAAAAGCTATAAAGTTAAGTGTTATAAAGGACGGGATTGAATTATGAAAATATAAAAAGTTTGAGGGGGGTTTGTGAAACTATTGAGGGCTACTATTCATTTACTATATATATATATATATATATATATATATATATATATATATATATATATATATATATATATATATATATATATATATATATAATGAGTTACTTAGTTAATTTATAATAAGAAAAAAAGTTAAATAATAATAAAGTGAAAAATTATGTGGTTGATTTAATAATAATAATAATAATAATAATAATAATAATAATAATAATAATAATAATAATAGTTGTTAGTTAGTAAAAATTATGGGATTGATTTATAATGAATGAGAAGTGTAATGGTTAAAGTATAAAATGTGGAAACTATGTGATAAGTTTGTAAAAGCTATAAAGTTAAGTGTTATAAAGGACGTGATTGATTTATGAAAATATAAAAAGTTTAAGTGGTGTTTGTGAAACTATTGAGGGCTACTATTCATTTACTGTATATCATTTAGCTATATAGAGTAATATATAAATATAAATGTTAATGAAGATATTAAAAAAATGGACCTTCTAGTATCAACGAATCGTCATATTTTGCCCTTCCTTTGTTTAATTTTACATGATGGACTTTAAAATATCCTACTTTAACATCTCTCATATTTGTTAACTTTTGTCCGTTAAATAACTAAATTACTCATGTTTGGTTTAATTGCACATTTTCAAGCCAACGGTTGTATTATGTGACGACCCGGAAATTTTCGACCAAATTTAAACTTGATCTTTGATTGAATTCTACACGATAAACAATGTCTGTAATGTTGAGTCTCAAAATTTTTGAACTATGTTCATATATTCAATTGACCTTTTTACTATTCCCGACGATTCACGAACCTTTAAATTTTAAACAGTGATATATATATATATATATATATATATATATATATATATATATATATATATATATATATATATATATATATATATATATATATATATAATTATATATGTAAATAATTATACAAGATAAATTAAATATATGAACTATTATGTGATTTAGTTATTTTAAAAATAACTGAAACCTCTTATTCTGAATATTTAGGGTATATTAAATATAAAGGATTTCAAACACAATTGGTCAACGTTAACAAAATAATAAATGAATAATGTTATATTTTAAGTTTAATTGTTTCAATAATTCAAGTAATAAAAAAAAATTATTATTTAAAACATAATTATATATAATAGTTGAATATATATATAAGTTCTATACATAATTATTATTATATGTATATTGTTAAAAAGTACAAATGTTAAAATATATATATTATATATAAACATTTAATATTAGATAACTAATAATATATAGTATTAGTATATGTAATTTACAAGTTAAAATATAATTATTATATTAATTTTGTTACTTTTACTTTTCTTATTAAAATGAATATTAATATTGATATTAATATTAGTATTATCAATATTATTATATACTTTATAAATACATATACAAGCTATATAGATATAATACGGATATATATACATAAATGAAAACATATAAATTTGTATTTTGTTTCCTATCACAATCCTACTAGTTTAAAATTCGTTTTCTGTCCTTAATGTTGTAACAAACCGGATTGAATTATCAGATAACACCAAAATCAATTATCAATCAATTTCTTCTTTTTATTTTTTTATATATATTTCTGTACTAGGTGAATAAGCCTATCGACCAAATTGTGATACAAATCAATCGCATAAAGATAGAAGCTGTTAGCAATCGTAATCAGGTTTATATATATTTTTTTTCTTCTGTCCTTAGAATCAAAAATGTCGACTACTATATGCTTATTATACACCCGTTAATTCCTTCTTCTTCTACTTTCATTGGTAACCATTCTCTTTAAACATCATTCGACCACAACAAGTTAACCATTTTTCCTTCTGTTTACCGTGATCAGCAACACCAACATTAAATCACAATACCATCCCTCTCTAATATTTATACTCTAAAACGAATCTAAGAAATTACCTGCTGCTACTAAGGTCATGTCTTCCGTTTTCTGCTTCAATCAAATGTCCACACCATCATTAACTAGCCAAGAACCAAACCATGAAACCCACAATACACATGACCGTTGCTTCATTGAACCTATAACTTCTTAACGTCGCTACAATAAATTTTCTGTCGAGCAGTTCCAAATCAAACACCTCTTACTTGCTGATTTCTTATACTTTCTGTTAAATGGTATTCGAAATAAAACCCACTTGCTATATATTTGAAGGTGAATGTTATTGTGAAAGTATATGGGTTGCAACCGACACCCACTATCTTTTCTTTAATAATAAAGTCTATAATGATACATAAGACAATAAAGGCTGTAGTATTAAACTAATCGATGGCATCCAGCTGGTGTTCCATTTTTTTTTTAAAGCCATAACCCCACACTCATTGCAATTTACAGATTTCGGAATACATATATATCTTTTTCGTTTTGGACATGGAATATGTCAACTAATCTCTTGATGGCCAACAACTTTCTATACATGAACCTCACCACCACAACTATATCGAGTTGTATACAGAAGTACATGGTTATGCTGTCTACTTTTTCTTTATTTTTTTTTCATTCATTCGATTCAAAGAAGAAGTGGACACAATTATGGCTGTCAACTTGCAAGTGGAATTAAAACGTCAAACGGTAGGGCCTCGTGGATATAAAATTGTCGAGTAAGATATTGTGTATCTTTTTCTTTTCGAAGACTTATCACCCCACCACTTCAAATCTAGCATGCAACTTGATTTAAATCATGGTAATATCTATTTCCTTATTGCTTGAACGATAACCAAAAATCCACGACCCTATCCATTTTTTTCTGATGTTCGATTTGAAACCAAACTCACCAAACCGTTTCATGGATCGCATGTTGATTGGGCTGTCTTTTTTGGGACATATATCAAATTAAACTTGGGCTTTTTTAAATTTCTAGTTGGACTTATAAGCATGATTGGGCTATGACATCTTGGGTTGCTGTTGGGCAGCAGAAAAACCCATCAACTATTTGGTTTTGCTAGTCGATGTAGGAGCTAATGCTATATTTAAGTTTAAACCGATGATAATAGATATAATGAGTGATGAGGGTGAAATGAAAAGATAATAAAATAAATTATGATGATAAACGATGATGATGTTTAAATGATGGTATGACATGATTATGATATAATTACGATGTGATTATGACTATGTTATAATTAATCATGACATGATGATGATTGATAGTTGGATTAGGTATTAAGATGATGATGATGTTATATACCTTTTCCTTTTTCTATTCGGTTGAAAAGATGAAGGAACCGAAAGTTTTTGTTTTAGTGGGCACAAGTTGGTAATGAAAAGGATTAGAATAATTAAGGGGTCACAATTGATTTAAAGAAATAATGTTTTGATGAGATCAATTATTGAAATTGAATCCTTTTTTCTTTCTTTTAGTGACGAGCTGGATATTTTTTTATGGGAGCAGTGACATCTTTTTGATATTGGGCCGTGTTTGTTATAGTGATGGTCCGATATCAATTTGTTTATGTATGAAGAATTAGTGGGCTGTTTTCCTTGTTGTTGCTTGGGTCGTGATCTTGGGCCAATAACAGACTCAAAAATTCTGTTGTTATAACAATAACGACCTTTGATAACATTTTGATGATAATGATAATATGATACATGAAATCATGAAGGTGATGATAGTGGAATGTGGTTATGTTTAGGATGATAAAGATAAGATAACTAGGATGATGTGAATAGGTGATGATGATCACAGTTGTATTAATAATAATATAGACGAGGCTAAAATGATTATGATAAGCGGTGGTGACGGGTTAAATAGAATCTAGAATGGTAATAAACGGGAAATACAAAATGGAGTAGGGGATTGGACGAGTGTTGGGTTAGCGGGACGTCGCGGGTTCAAACCCGGACTTGGACATTTTTTTTAGGGAATACTTCTTTGAGGTAGTTATTTATTTATTTACTTATCATTATTATTATCATTATCATTATCATTAATATTATTATTATTTTCATTATTATTATTATTATTATTATTATTATTATTATTATTATTATTATTATTATTATTATTATTATTATTATTGTTATGATTACTACTTTACATTAACAATATTATTATAACAAATAAATATTTTCTTTATAAATGTATATATGTTCCAACTACCAAAATTTTACATATAATTATATATATATTATTTACATAAATATTTACATATAACAAATTATTGATTTCAAATATAATATTAAACTATATTAATATTAATTAAATATATAAAATATATAATTTAGGATATAATATATGAATTTATTTGATTACAATTATGTGTGTTGATATATACATAAATGATTTAGGTTCGTGAATCCGAGGCCAACCTTGCATTGTTCAATATAGTCATATGTATTTTTACTACAAAATACATTATGGTGAGTTTCATTTGCCTTTTTACCCTTTATATTTTTGGGCTGAGAATACATGCGCAATTTTTATAAATGTTTTACGAAATAGATACAAGTAATTGAAACTACATTATATGGGTGAATGATCGAAGCCGAATATGCCCCTTTTGCTTGGTAACCTAAGAATTAGTAAACCGATCTACTAATTGACGTGAATCCTAAAGATAGATCTATTGGGCCTAACGAACCCCATCCAAAGTACCGAATGCTTTAGTACTTCGATGTTGTTTTATCATGTTCGAAGGATTTCCCGAAATGATAGGAGATATTCTTATATGCATCTTGTTAATGTCGGTTACCAGGTGTTCAATCCATATGAATGATATTTTTATCTCTATGCATGGGATGTATATTTATTAGAAATGGAAATGAAAATCTTGTGGTCTATTAAAATGATGAAAATGATTATTTATGTTAAGCTAATGAACTCACCAACCTTTTGGTTGACACTTTAAAGCATGTTTATTCTCAGGTATGAAAGAAATCTTCCAATGTGCATTTGTTCATTAGAGATATTACTTGGAGTCACTCATGACATATTTCCAAAGACGTTGCATTCGAGTCGTCGAGTTCATCAAGATTATTATTAAGTCAATTATAGTTGGATATATTATGAAATGGTATGCATATCGTCAACTTTCTATGTAATGAAAGTTTGTCTTTTAAAAATGAATGCAATGTTTGTAAAATGTATCATATAGAGGTCAAGTACCTCGCGATGTAACCAAATGTAATGTATTCGTCCAGATGGATTAGGACGGGTCATTAGAGTTAGTATCAGAGCGGTGGTCTTAGCGAACCAGGTCTTGCATTAGTGTGTCTAACTAATAGTTGTTTAGATGCATTAGTGAGTCTGGACTTCGACCGTGTCTGCATGTCAAAAGTTTTGCTTATCATTTCTAATTGGAAATCATCTGCTTATCATCCTTAGAAAATTATCTGCTTATCATTCTTAGTCTAGACACATCTTACTGCAATGATTGCATGAATAGTGTATAGACAAAGTTCGTATCTTAGCGTATCTGCTAATTCATATCTTAGCATATCTGTTACTGTAGACTTTGCCTGACAACTTCCGTAGATTCCTCCGTAACTTATGGGATTTTAGTATTATATATGCATATGTAAATTATGTATTGCAGGGTACTAATCTACATCCTATAATCTAATTCTTCTCGAAAATCCTTCATCTGATCGTACGAAATGAATCCCTCATCCAGTTCAAGTTCCTCGAATTCTGACAGCTATTCCGATATGGAAACACACTTGAGCTTCGAAAGCAGTATAACTGGAATGGATCAACAAAATCAGTCATCATCAATTCGGGATGAATTGGAGATGGGTTCGTAGTCGATTAAACCAAATGAGACAAAAAGAAAGCGATCCTTTCCTTTCCACCAACCGAATTTACCTCTTGGCGATGAACCTGAAACACTTACCGGCGAACCTGTTTGTAATACTATGTTCTCTCTCATTTCCTGAATATCTCGCCAAGATTATATTCTATCTAAAATTCTAAACCTTATTCATTCGCTCGTTCCAACCGACAATCACCCCGGAATAATAGAAGAAGTCAACAAACTTCGCGCTCGAAAAATAAATTTGGAAAATATGGTGCAAAATGTACCAGCTTCAGCAATATCACCGGCACCAACAGTACCATCAGTAACAGCACCAGTACCATCAACAACCCATGCCTCAACATCTCATTCTGTACCTCGAGTATAATCATCGTTATACGTATCGTTCTACATCGATTATCTTCGTTCTTCATGACGATTAAGTAATCTCTAAATGTTTTAGAGATTATGTATTCTAGTTCTAACGGTAAACCAAATGAGTTTAATATCATATTAACTCAATGAATCCATGATTACATCTGAAGAAAATATATATATATATATATATGTTTTCATAAAGATTGTAATTAAAAATTCTTTCGTACAAAGTGTTAATTGTGAAAATATTTTAACGGGTAGGTAATACCCGAGGAATATTCAGATTTCACATTAAAAAGTTACACTGTACATTCTTCGAATCTGATTCAACAGTCATTTACTATCCTACTTACACTCACAGCTATACGAATCCGTTCACCATAGAGTAACCATTTTCATTCAATTTCATATTTGGAATTTGACTTATCAGAATCCAACAAGTGGCATAATGAAGAAAACATTGGACAAAAAAATAAAATTTGTTAGAAACAAACCAATTAACTATGAGAAATTTTGTTAAGAATGCACGCTAACTATTCCTAGCTAACTGATTTCCTTTTATTTATCGCAATTTTATTTATCGTCATTTAATTTCTGTTATTTATTTTACGCACTTTAAATATCGGGACACGTATACAAAGTTTTGACATATCATATCGACATATATATATATATATATATATATATATATATATATTATTTGGAATAACCATAGACACTCTATATGCTGTAATGCTCGAGTTCGTTATACAAGGTTGAGGTTGATTCTATAATAATATATATACTTTGAGTTGTGATCGAGTCTGCGACATGTACACGGGTCACGATACGTATTAATTAATTTCGAATATTATAAACTATATATAAATTATTGAATTAGTAACTGTGGACTGCTAACTGTGGATTACCAATATTGGACAATTAAAATGAATTAAAATATTGACCAAAACATATAAAACTAAACATTTCTTCAAGTTTGCCACTTGATTTCATCCTAAACCTCATTTGTATCTTGACGATTACAATCTGCGTTCAAACCTTTCATGATTCTTGAAAACACCTCAATCGAGAGGATGAACCAACCACACTTCATCTACGGAAGGAAAGATTTATGCATATAGTTATGCACCTGAAAAACTCTCGGAAACTGAGTAAACGTTTAACACGTAGCTGTGTTAATTCCTTTAGTGTTATTATTACCCAAAATAACTTTGCAGTTCTTCTTCAAAATAACCAATTTTGTCATAGCTGCAGCAAGACAACTTCGACTTTTCATTCAAAACAACCTTATTATAACATTGATATACATGCGTGCTCATTTATTGTTATTAGAGAACCTTTTATATTCCACCATACTACCATCAGCGTTTAATCATCTAAAAACACAATTATCTTAAAACCACCTCGGATTGATAACCGACGATTCAGATATGGCTGCATTAAATGCAGAGGAAACAGTAAAATTATAGATGGCCTAAGTGGCCAAGAGTTTGATGATAAAGAATGGAGTGTTAGGAACGCTCGATAGAAAATTTGGTACTAAAAAAAACGGATTGAGCTAACCATGAAGGAGACCAAGGACAAATACAAGGACCAAACCCTATATTCAAAGAATCCAGGTAATTCTGGATCCGATGAAATCTTTAGAGAATATCTTGCTCCAAAGTCATGTTAAAATCTTGCGGAAAATTTTTCTTCATCATCCTTCGAACTTAGATATTCCAAAATATCATCATAAATATCTTCGATATTTCTGAGGATATTTTCATAAATATTCTTGTCCGAATTATCTACCTCTTCGTGTTTTCTGTATTCCATTATATTGGAAACTTTCGTAAAATCTAAGTATAAATTATGAATGAATTGTGGAGAAATGTTGGGAATTGAAGCATGGGTTAATATAATATAATGACGCCCGACCAACGTGATTATATTACAGTAAGTCATGCTGAGTTTCTAATGAAACGTGATGATGGTTCACAGTAGATCATACCATCATCATGTGTCATGTTATATAACTCTTTCATTCTACTTAACTTCTGAACATATCAAGAAAATGTATTCTTGATGGTTCTATCTTTCGTGATGTTGATAAATTTGAAAATCAAATCGTGCTATCATGTTCCTTCCTGCTTAGAACATTATAATCATTCGAAACTCTATATCTACGAATTCTGTAAAATTATTCGCTTGACTTAAAGTCGGGAAGAGAAAACAAAAGTATGAAACTCCAAAATATAAGAGGGAATATACAGCTCGATAACAACACATAAATTACAAACCGTGTATATCAATGTTTATCGCAACATAAAGACACGGGAGAATTAAAAACATTATAACCCCAAGGGCGAAGTAGAAGAAAACAGATTCCTCCTGTGATAATTGGAAAAAAAGAATGATTGTTGCGATAATGAGGATAAGAACAAGAATCAGAACTGGATTAAGCATTTTCACAATCTTTTGAATTTTGGAATTGAGTATAGAAGTGGTGAAAACTAATGGAACAGAAAAGGTAAATTTATAATGGAAATATCAGACGTAGTAATCGGGACAGATCATCGCATTTAATTAAAGAGATCCTAATTTCCTTAAATCTCGAAGAATCAGATCTTATAGATTTCCAAGATTTTCTTTTAAATCCCTTGAATTCCGGAATTCAACCATGACTACGTCAAAAGTAAAGACGAATATCTATTAAGTTATCTCAATCTTTTGTGATAGCTTCACTCATACGCTTCGAGTAATCGAATCGTTTATTCCAAATTATTCAATGGTGATAAAATTCTATTTATCAACTCATATACGTCATGAAAACATTTTTTATTGTTAGCCATGACCACCTCACTCAAATTTCGGGACGAAATTTCTTTAACGGGTAGGTACTGTGATGACCCGAAAATTTTCGACCAAATTTAAACTTGATCTTTGATTGAATTCTATACGATAAATAATGTCTGTAATGTTGAGTCTCAAAATTTTTGAACTATGTTCATATATTCAATTGACCTTTTTACTATTCCCGACGATTCACGAACCTTTAAATTTTAAACAGTGATATATATATATATATATAATTATATATGTAAATAATTATACAAGATAAATTAAATATATGAACTATTATGTGATTTAGTTATTTTAAAAATAACTGAAACTTCTTATTCTGAATATTTAGGGTATATTAAATATAAAGGATTTCAAACACAATTGGTCAACGTTAACAAAATAATAAATGAATAATGTTATATTTTAAGTTTAATTGTTTCAATTATTCAAGTAATAAAAAAAAATTTATTATTTAAAACATAATTATATATAATAGTTGAATATATATATAAGTTCTATACATAATTATTATTATATGTATATTGTTAAAAAGTACAAATGTTAAAATATATATATTATATATAAACATTTAATATTAGATAACTAATAATATATAGTATTAGTATATGTAATTTACAAGTTAAAATATAATTATTATATTAATATTGTTACTTTTACTTTTCTTATTAAAATGAATATTAAATATTAATATTGATATTAATAACAGTATTATCAATATTATTATATACTTTATAAATACATATACAAGCTATATAGATATAATACGGATATATATACATAAATGAAAACATATAAATTTGTATTCTGTTTCCTATCATAATCCTACTAGTTTAAAATTCGTTTTCTGTCCTTAATGTTGTAACAAACCGGATTGAATTATCAGATAACACCAAAATCAATTATCAATCAATTTCTTTTTTCTTTTTTTTATATATATTTCTGTACTAGGTGAATAAGCCTGTCGACCAAATTGTGATACAAATCAATCGCATAAAGATAGAAGCTGTTAGCAATCATAATCAGGTTTATATTATTATTTTTTTCTTCTGTCCTTGGAATCAAAACTATCGACTACTATATGCTTATTATACACCCGTTAATTCCTTCTTCTTCTACTTTCATTGGTAACCATTCTCTTTAAACATCATTCGACCACAACAAGTTAACCATTTTTCCTTCTGTTTAACGTGATCAGCTGTAACAACCCAAACCATACCGCGTATAAAACCCCGTTAAATTTCATGACAAAAAAAAATTTGCTGTTGGCTGAGTTGCGCGGCGCGCCAACAGGTTGCGCGGTGCGCAGAACCTGTCTGGCAGCCCGCTGTCCGGTTTTCCTTGAAATGTGAAAATGTTTGACCCGTTCCCGACGTTTTTAGCCAAAACGCTTTTAACCATGAATTCATACATATAAAACTAACACGTTTAATTAATAAAATTAAGTTTACGAAGCGGGTCCCACAACGACCCATTTTACCACCTTAAGTACCGAAATACAATATTTGACCAAAAGACTTTAATACAATACAAAGCCGAGCATGGCGATTGGGGATACGCTACCCACTCCTAAATGATCCAAAAGCAAGTCACTAAAGCAACTATGCACGTCTTCTAGTCCTCGCGCTTACCCGAGCCACCATATCCGCATGCGATCTATAAAAAGAGTCAACAACGAGAGGGTAAGCTAATGCTTAGTGAATGATAACATACTACATACATATATATGTATAAAATGAATACGCCACACAAACAAATACCGCATACCGGGGCATCCAAGTATAAAGCATCTACACTAAGCATACCGTACGATCTAAGCAACGAGCTAAAGATACAACACAAAAGATAGTCCATCAACGACAAAGTAAACATCGCCAAATAGCTACACCCGGAGGGTTGGCTACAACACAACAACACATTAATATATATATAACAATATAAACGAACAAGGTTAACCCCTTAACCTCAAACACACGAACATTGGCCGAACAACCCGAGCCTTGTGAATTCGCACGACCCGAAATTCACTTCTCAACCATAAGATGACCGAACAACCCGAGTCATCATGAATCCGCACTACCCGAGATTCATTACCTCCAATAAGGTGACCGAACAACCTGAGTCACCATGAATCCGTACTACCCGAGATTCATTTCTCAATACCAAAACCCATGGTCACGGGATTATAAAATCCACCAAATCGGGGTCATCCACAACACAACCATATCAACCCTTCGCCATTAGGGTTACAACAACCAAATCACAACCAAGTGTGATAATGTGCACACAAAATGTGCATCTCGCCAAAGATGGTCAACCAAAACGCACAACGTGCCGATTGGACTTATACACAAGTCCATCAAAACCACCTATATGTGAAGTGAGCTCTATAATCGAGAATCACTTCACCCGACCCGCACCCATCCTACACATACATATGCACATAGGATATTATCACTCACCTTGAAGTCTTGAAGAAGCTTCCAAGTGAATCCGCAACTTGCCAATGGAAGATACCTATTCCATTATCACAATTACAACAATACAATTAGGATGGATTTATAAACCACCCAATTCGACCCTTAGTGCAAATTCGACCCAAATGCACTTCCAAGTACAAACCGCGCCCAAAACTAATCAATAATCACTAACACGAGTGAGAATGGTCCTAATACATCCATTAAACCCGAACACAAGTGCCAAACACATGTCATACCCATTTTGACACTTAAACCCTAATTTTGACCCATAAAGGTCAAAATCTCATCCTTTACAAGTTTTGACACCAAAACACATTTAACTCGGTTCTATACTTCAACTTAATCCATTTTAAGTTTATAAACCTCATTAAATCGCCAATCGGGTCATAGTCACCACCAAACCCTAATTTGACCCAAAGTCAAAGTTAGTCAACCAAACAACCTCCAATGGGTTCCAATACTTCCATAATCGCTAACTAAAGTGATTAAACTAAATTTCAAGTTCTAAACATGGCCAATTTGTTCACCAACCCAAAATCCACCAACAATTAACAATAAACCCGATTACTAGCATCACTAAACCCATTTCATCACCTAAAGGGGTATTACAACAAATTAACTCAAAACCCTAACTTGAATATCAAATTAAATAGATGAAATTCGGAGTTTGAGCTTACCAATACTATCACCGCGTAGCCGAGAACGAAAGGAACAACTTTAAAACCCGAGACTTTGATCGATTCGAGCTTCTTCTTCCCCAAAACCTCAAATCTCTCTCTAGACCTCTCTCTCTCTCTAAGAATGGATGAGGATGATGAATGGATGTGAAATGATCCAAAGTTGGATCTAAACCAACTGATAATGCCCACAAATCCGGCCCCATGTGAAATTACCCAAATACCCTTCATTTAAAATAAATAAAACAAGATAGGTTCTGTCAGCGCGTTTGCGCGGCGCGCGGCCGCTTTGCGCGGCGCGCAGATTGACAGATTCAGCTCTTTTCCAATTTTAATATATATAAATATTCAACGAAGCCCGATCTCATATGCCTTTAATAAACAAGTATACAAAATAAATATTCGGGTCTTACAACTCTCCCCCACTTAAACTCGATCACGTCCTCGTGATCCTCATCACTTAACCAAACAGACCTCACCCTACGGTCCTCGACATAAGTCTCAATCCGACTTCCTAAGCAATTCTTTCCAACGAATCGCCTTCCACAACTAAATCGTCACCCGCGACTTCTCAAGTCCACAATCCGAGCACTAAAACCATGCTCCTACCCTAACATCGGGAAAACTCAACTAACCTCGTACCGAGATATCATTCCCTTAGCGTACTATTACCGAGTACAACGCTCAAGGCAACCAAGCCTCAACCTAGGGTCAACAACCCGAAACGATGAAACCGAACCAAACGAATCCTTACGGATATCACCTAATCATTAAACATCCCTTGTAGTGCGCAATACGACCAATACGCAACTACCGTAACAATACAATCCAACGGTTAGAAACCGATAGCACCCAAAACGGCTATGGGAACGCAAATCCCAAGGGGTACGAAATCATCTATCGTCACACCCGTAACAAACATGTGAGCGAAATACGGCTATCGCACCACTAATCATACCACATGGTCCTCACGACCCCACCATCGACGCATAAAACGACCGATAGTTCCCACAACATGGTCCTCACGACCCCACCATTGGTGTATCAAACAACCAATAGATTACAACTCAACATGGCCGAAACAACCCGAGCCAAAACACATATGGAGGATGGTCGAAACAACCCGAACCTTAGTGAATTCGCACAACCCGAAATCCACCAACCCAATCCATATATCTCACAACGACATGACCGCAAAACCCGAGTCATCGTGAATACGCGCAAACCGATATTCACTACTACCGCCACATAGTATAACCGAGGATGGCCGTACAACCCGAACCTTAGTGAATCCGAACTACCCGACATTCACTACCTCAAACTATGAGCCCAACCAACAGGGACATTCGTACTACCCGAAATATTGTGAATACGAACAACCCGATATTCACGTCCCACAACACAACCCTCTTGATGAAGTCAGCGGACCCCGAAGGTCATGCTCCACCAATCTCAATATCGGATGAAGTCAGCGGACCCGAAGATCATGCTTCACCGATCTCAATACCGGATGAAGTCAGCGGACCCGAAGATCATGCTTCACCGATCTCAACACCACGCTCATGACGAAGTCAGCGGACCCTAAAGATCATGCTCCATCAATCACGTACTCCCATGATGAAGTCAGCGGACCCTAAAGATCATGCTCCATCACGCAACCATACTATAATGAAGTCAGCGGACCCCGAAAGTCATGCTTCATTAATCATCAATACCACGATGAAGTCAGCGGACCCCGAAGGTCATGCTTCATCAACTACATACCATAATCGAGCAAGAACCACCTATATCAAACATAGGTACCGAACAAGAATTCTCCAAAAGAGAACCCGACACACACCTTCCTTAACCGAAGGATTTCACCTTGCTCACCAAACACGTCCATTATCTCTCAACGAGATTTACCACATTACCGCCTCGGTGGGATTCCAATCCAAACCACAAGTACAATTTATCCGAAATCGCACTCTACCACGAATCGACCCAAAACTAGGTCTCGGTAAAAATTCCAGATCTACCAAAATCATCATCCGAAATATCACACTAACACTTTCCTCGCGCAGGAGTGCGACTCCCCCACTTGGAAACACGTTCCTATATCACAACTCGTACACCCGTACGATGCTACCAAAGGTAGACTTTACCAACAATTGGGTACACACGACCCATCACCACACCTTGCTCTAACCTTGAGCACACGAAGGATTTCAATCAATCCTTAAACACTTCGAACGAAAAGTGTACCACGATTACACAAACCACACCCTCGCAATTATCCAATTGCTTTAGTTTGTCAAGTTTCACCTAGTCACTCATGTACCTACGGGTTTCTCCCGGTACCCTAAGTACAATGTAACCACAACACAATCGGAGTCGACACCACGCTAGTAGGTATAAAAGAGGCACCTAATGTCGCGTCATAAAGACTCCATTACCAACACACATCGAGATTTTAAACACTCGGCCACAAAGGTTCCAATCACCCGACGAACCTCATGGTTCATCACTTCAACACCAAAAGCGAACACGTGCTAAACAATCGAACACCAAAACCATTTCCGTGGCTTGGTAGTAACATTCCCCAAATACTAAGGAATGCTTGGTTACACCAAGTCTTACGCCCTTCGTCCAACAACCAAACATCACCATAGGGTACTTCCGTTAGGAACGTCACCCTTAACCATAACATGCAAATCACTATGCAATTAACAAGTCCGAACATAAACGCCACATAAATAAATATTCAAAGACATATTTATCAAAACGAAACGTACCTCAACGTCTCCTTGCGGCATTCGCCGCCGCCAACTCGGGACAATCCGGCTTGCGATGTCCCTCTTTATGACAATAGTAGCACATTCCGCCTTCACTTCTCGGCATCGTGCATTCCCACAACTTGTGACCCCTAACGCCACAATTGAAACATCTAGGCGCACGAGATTCCACCGCGCCCTTTACCACTTTACTCGTACTCGCACTCGGACCCTTAGTCCTCTTACTTGGAGCACCATAAGAAACAACCCTTCCCTCACTTGAAGGTTCGCCCTTTTTCGATCGCGTATAAGACTCGAAACCTCTAGCCACCGCAAATAACTCCGCAAACGACTTCGCGTAACCCCGGCTAATTTTGCTTTTCAAGTCATCGCTCAAAGTTCGATAGAAATCCTCCATCAACAAACGATCGTTCCCCAAATATTCCGGGCAAAAACGAGCCTTCGACATAAAAGTCGTCTTTAAAGTATTCAAGTCCATAGAACCCTGTTGCAAATTTCGCAACTCACAACGCAATTCCGATAAATCGGCTGAAGTTCGGAACTCCTCGAAGAATTCCTCCTTAAATTCGTCCCACGATAACGTCATAAACGTTTCACCACCGACAAGATCAATCTTGCCATCCAACCAATCCTTCGCCCTACCCCGCAACAAACTAGTAGCGAGTCTCGTCTTTTTCTAGGGAGGGCATTCCATAGTACGAAAACACCCTTCGACATCCGAAACCCAAGTCGTACTCACCAAAGGATCCGGTTTCCCATCATACATCGGGGGTCTAGTCCTCATGAAGCTCTTAAGACAACGCTCCATTTCACCCCTATTTTGGAATTCGGAATACTTCCCATCCATTTCTTCTCGAAACGCTCTCATTTGCTCCGCAACGGCGGCCGTAACTCTAGCGTTAAATTCCGTGTCATTCGTCTCGGTCTCGTTTCGCGTCGTCATTCTAAAGAATGCAAAACGATTAGTCCACGCACGTATAAAACGACACGCACAACACCACCCCATCTTGCTAAACACTCGTCGTACATCACTTGTTAGACACGATTTGCACCCGTAATAAGGTCTGCAAGTTCTTATTACGCACACACGCCGCATCGACTTGTTAGTACAACGACCGCCTCGCTCGATGGTATAAACAAACACAACCAAGATTCTACGCGGTACAAACACACGCGAGAATTACTATCACAACACAAGAGCATATTAATAATATCCGCATTACTAATATAAACGTTAGTCAACCTATAAACAAGGCACTAACTAAACCCATTCCGACCCGTAATCCTACAAGTCCCGCAACAAATTAAGCACACACAAAAGTCTAAGTCTAGGCACCTATCTCAAGTCACCTAAATCCCTTAGACCATGCTCTGATACCACTTGTAACAACCCAAACCATACCGCGTATAAAACCCCGTTAAATTTCATGACAAAAAAAAAATTTGCTGTTGGCTGAGTTGCGCGGCGCGCCAACAGGTTGCGTGGTGCGCAGAACCTGTCTGGCAGCCCGCTGTCCGGTTTTCCTTGAAATGTGAAAATGTTTGACCCGTTCCCGACGTTTTTAGCCAAAACGCTTTTAACCATGAATTCATACATATAAAACTAACACATTTAATTAATAAAATTAAGTTTACGAAGCGGGTCCCACAACGACCCATTTTACCACCTTAAGTACCGAAATACAATATTTGACCAAAAGACTTTAATACAATACAAAGCCGAGCATGGCGATTGGGGATACGCTACCCACTCCTAAATGATCCAAAAGCAAGTCACTAAAGCAACTATGCACATCTTCTAGTCCTCGCGCTTACCCGAGCCACCATATCTGCATGCGATCTATAAAAAGAGTCAACAACGAGAGGGTAAGCTAATGCTTAGTGAATGATAACATACTACATACATATATATGTATAAAATGAATACGCCACACAAACAAATACCGCATACCGGGGCATCCAAGTATAAAGCATCTACACTAAGCATACCGTACGATCTAAGCAACGAGCTAAAGATACAACACAAAAGATAGTCCATCAACGACAAAGTAAACATCGCCAAATAGCTACACCCGGAGGGTTGGCTACAACACAACAACACATTAATATATATATAACAATATAAACGAACAAGGTTAACCCCTTAACCTCAAACACACGAACATTGGCCGAACAACCCGAGCCTTGTGAATTCGCACGACCCGAAATTCACTTCTCAACCATAAGATGACCGAACAACCCGAGTCATCATGAATCCGCACTACCCGAGATTCATTACCTCCAATAAGGTGACCGAACAACCCGAGTCACCATGAATCCGCACTACCCGAGATTCATTTCTCAATACCAAAACCCATGGTCACGGGATTATAAAATCCACCAAATCGGGGTCATCCACAACACAACCATATCAACCCTTCGCCATTAGGGTTACAACAACCAAATCACAACCAAGTGTGATAATGTGCACACAAAATGTGCATCTCGCCAAAGATGGTCAACCAAAACGCACAACGTGCCGATTGGACTTATACACAAGTCCATCAAAACCACCTATATGTGAAGTGAGCTCTATAACCGAGAATCACTTCACCCGACCCGCACCCATCCTACACATACATATGCACATAGGATATTATCACTCACCTTGAAGTCTTGAAGAAGCTTCCAAGTGAATCCGCAACTTGCCAATGGAAGATACCTATTCCATTATCACAATTACAACAATACAATTAGGATGGATTTATAAACCACCCAATTCGACCCTTAGTGCAAATTCGACCCAAATGCACTTCCAAGTACAAACCGCGCCCAAAACTAATCAATAATCACTAACACGAGTGAGAATGGTCCTAATACATCCATTAAACCCGAACACAAGTGCCAAACACGTGTCATACCCATTTTGACACTTAAACCCTAATTTTGACCCATAAAGGTCAAAATCTCATCCTTTACAAGTTTTGACACCAAAACACATTTAACTCGGTTCTATACTTCAACTTAATCCATTTTAAGTTTATAAACCTCATTAAATCGCCAATCGGGTCATAGTCACCACCAAACCCTAATTTGACCCAAAGTCAAAGTTAGTCAACCAAACAACCTCCAATGGGTTCCAATACTTCCATAATCGCTAACTAAAGTGATTAAACTAAATTTCAAGTTCTAAACATGGCCAATTTGTTCACCAACCCAAAATCCACCAACAATTAACAATAAACCCGATTACTAGCATCACTAAACCCATTTCATCACCTAAAGGGGTATTACAACAAATTAACTCAAAACCCTAACTTGAATATCAAATTAAATAGATGAAATTCGGAGTTTGAGCTTACCAATACTATCACCGCGTAGCCGAGAACGAAAGGAACAACTTTAAAACCCGAGACTTTGATCGATTCGAGCTTCTTCTTCCCCAAAACCTCAAATCTCTCTCTAGACCTCTCTCTCTCTCTAAGAATGGATGAGGATGATGAATGGATGTGAAATGATCCAAAGTTGGATCTAAACCAACTGATAATGCCCACAAATCCGGCCCCATGTGAAATTACCCAAATACCCTTCATTTAAAATAAATAAAACAAGATAGGTTCTGTCAGCGCGTTTGCGCGGCGCGCGGCCGCTTTGCGCGGCGCGCAGATTGACAGATTCAGCTCTTTTCCAATTTTAATATATATAAATATTCAACGAAGCCCGATCTCATATGCCTTTAATAAACAAGTATACAAAATAAATATTCGGGTCTTACAACTCTCCCCCACTTAAACTCGATCACGTCCTCGTGATCCTCATCACTTAACCAAACAGACCTCACCCTACGGTCCTCGACATAAGTCTCAATCCGACTTCCTAAGCAATTCTTTCCAACGAATCGCCTTCCACAACTAAATCGTCACCCGCGACTTCTCAAGTCCACAATCCGAGCACTAAAACCATGCTCCTACCCTAACATCGGGAAAACTCAACTAACCTCATACCGAGATATCATTCCCTTAGAGTACTATTACCGAGTACAACGCTCAAGGCAACCAAGCCTCAACCTAGGGTCAACAACCCGAAACGATGAAACCGAACCAAACGAATCCTTACGGATATCACCTAATCATTAAACATCCCTTGTAGTGCGCAATACGACCAATACGCAACTACCGTAACAATACAATCCAACAGTTAGAAACCGATAGCGCCCAAAACGGCTATGGGAACGCAAATCCCAAGGGGTACGAAATCATCTATCGTCACACCCGTAACAAACATGTGAGCGAAATACGGCTATCGCACCACTAATCATACCACATGGTCCTCACGACCCCACCATCGACGCATAAAACGACCGATAGTTCCCACAACATGGTCCTCACGACCCCACCATTGGTGTATCAAACAACCAATAGATTACAACTCAACATGGCCGAAACAACCCGAGCCAAAACACATATGGAGGATGGTCGAAACAACCCGAACCTTAGTGAATTCGCACAACCCGAAATCCACCAACCCAATCCATATATCTCACAACGACATGACCGCAAAACCCGAGTCATCGTGAATACGCGTAAACCGATATTCACTACTACCGCCACATAGTATAACCGAGGATGGCCGTACAACCCGAACCTTAGTGAATCCGAACTACCCGACATTCACTACCTCAAACTATGAGCCCAACCAACAGGGACATTCGTACTACCCGAAATATTGTGAATACGAACAACCCGATATTCACGTCCCACAACACAACCCTCTTGATGAAGTCAGCGGACCCCGAAGGTCATGCTCCACCAATCTCAATATCGGATGAAGTCAGCGGACCCGAAGATCATGCTTCACCGATCTCAATACCGGATGAAGTCAGCGGACCCGAAGATCATGCTTCACCGATCTCAACACCACGCTCATGACGAAGTCAGCGGACCCTAAAGATCATGCTCCATCAATCACGTACTCCCATGATGAAGTCAGCGGACCCTAAAGATCATGCCCATCACGCAACCATACTATAATGAAGTCAGCGGACCCCGAAAGTCATGCTTCATTAATCATCAATACCACGATGAAGTCAGCGGACCCCGAAGGTCATGCTTCATCAACTACATACCATAATCGAGCAAGAACCACCTATATCAAACATAGGTACCGAACAAGAATTCTCCAAAAGAGAACCCGACACACACCTTCCTTAACCGAAGGATTTCACCTTGCTCACCAAACACGTCCATTATCTCTCAACGAGATTTACCACATTACCGCCTCGGTGGGATTCCAATCCAAACCACAAGTACAATTTATCCGAAATCGCACTCTACCACGAATCGACCCAAAACTAGGTCTCGGTAAAAATTCCAGATCTACCAAAATCATCATCCGAAATATCACACTAACACTTTCCTCGCGCAGGAGTGCGACTCCCCCACTTGGAAACACGTTCCTATATCACAACTCGTACACCCGTACGATGCTACCAAAGGTAGACTTTACCAACAATTGGGTACACACGACCCATCACCACACCTTGCTCTAACCTTGAGCACATGAAGGATTTCAATCAATCCTTAAACACTTCGAACGAAAACTGTACCACGATTACACAAACCACACCCTCGCAATTATCCAATTGCTTTAGTTTGTCAAGTTTCACCTAGTCACTCATGTACCTACGGGTTTCTCCCGGTACCCTAAGTACAATGTAACCACAACACAATCGGAGTCGACACCACGCTAGTAGGTATAAAAGAGGCACCTAATGTCGCGTCATAAAGACTCCATTACCAACACACATCGAGATTTTAAACACTCGGCCTCAAAGGTTCCAATCACCCGACGAACCTCATGGTTCATCACTTCAACACCAAAAGCGAACACGTGCTAAACAATCGAACACCAAAACCATTTCCGTGGCTTGGTAGTAACATTCCCCAAATACTAAGGAATGCTTGGTTACACCAAGTCTTACGCCCTTCGTCCAACAACCAAACATCACCATAGGGTACTTCCGTTAGGAACGTCACCCTTAACCATAACATGCAAATCACTATGCAATTAACAAGTCCGAACATAAACGCCACATAAATAAATATTCAAAGACATATTTATCAAAACGAAACGTACCTCAACGTCTCCTTGCGGCATTCGCCGCCGCCAACTCGGGACAATCCGGCTTGCGATGTCCCTCTTTATGACAATAGTAGCACATTCCGCCTTCACTTCTCGGCATCGTGCATCGTGCATTCAACCATGACTACGTCAAAAGTAAAGACGAATATCTATTAAGTTATCTCAATCTTTTGTGATAGCTTCACTCATACGCTTCGAGTAATCGAATCGTTTATTCCAAATTATTCAATGGTGATAAAATTCTATTTATCAACTCATATACGTCATGAAAACATTTTTTTATTGTTAGCCATGACCACCTCACTCAAATTTCGGGACGAAATTTCTTTAACGGGTAGGTACTGTGATGACCCGAAAATTTTCGACCAAATTTAAACTTGATCTTTGATTGAATTCTATACGATAAATAATGTCTGTAATGTTGAGTCTCAAAATTTTTGAACTATGTTCATATATTCAATTGACCTTTTTACTATTCCCGACGATTCACGAACCTTTAAATTTTAAACAGTGATATATATATATATATATATATATATATATATATATATATATATATATATATATATATATATATATATATATAAAATTATATATGTAAATAATTATACAAGATAAATTAAATATATGAACTATTATGTGATTTAGTTATTTTAAAAATAACTGAAACTTCTTATTCTGAATATTTAGGGTATATTAAATATAAAGGATTTCAAACACAATTGGTCAACGTTAACAAAATAATAAATGAATAATGTTATATTTTAAGTTTAATTGTTTCAATTATTCAAGTAATAAAAAAAAATTTATTATTTAAAACATAATTATATATAATAGTTGAATATATATATAAGTTCTATACATAATTATTATTATATGTATATTGTTAAAAAGTACAAATGTTAAAATATATATATTATATATAAACATTTAATATTAGATAACTAATAATATATAGTATTAGTATATGTAATTTACAAGTTAAAATATAATTATTATATTAATATTGTTACTTTTACTTTTCTTATTAAAATGAATATTAAATATTAATATTGATATTAATAACAGTATTATCAATATTATTATATACTTTATAAATACATATACAAGCTATATAGATATAATACGGATATATATACATAAATGAAAACATATAAATTTGTATTCTGTTTCCTATCATAATCCTACTAGTTTAAAATTCGTTTTCTGTCCTTAATGTTGTAACAAACCGGATTGAATTATCAGATAACACCAAAATCAATTATCAATCAATTTCTTTTTTCTTTTTTTTATATATATTTCTGTACTAGGTGAATAAGCCTGTCGACCAAATTGTGATACAAATCAATCGCATAAAGATAGAAGCTGTTAGCAATCATAATCAGGTTTATATTATTATTTTTTTCTTCTGTCCTTGGAATCAAAACTATCGACTACTATATGCTTATTATACACCCGTTAATTCCTTCTTCTTCTACTTTCATTGGTAACCATTCTCTTTAAACATCATTCGACCACAACAAGTTAACCATTTTTCCTTCTGTTTAACGTGATCAGCAACACCAACATTAAATCACAATACCATCCCTCTCTAATATTTATACTCTAAAACGAATCTAAGAAATTACCTGCTGCTACTACGGTCATGTCTTCCATTTTCTGCTTTAATCAAATGTCCACACCATCATTAACTAGCCAAGAACCAAACCATGAAACCCACAATACACAGGACCGTTGCTTCATTAAACCTATAACTTCTTAACGTCGCTACAATAAATTTTCTGTCGAGCAGTTCCAAATCAAACACCTCTTACTTGCTGATTTCTTATACTTTCTGTTAAATGGTATTCGAAATAAAATCCACTTGCTATATATTTGAAGGTGAATGTTATTGTGAAAGTATATGGGTTGCAACCGACACCCACTATCTTTTCTTTAATAATAAAGTCTATAATGATACATAAGACAATAAAGGCTGTAGTATTAAACTAATCGATGGCATCCAGCTGGTGTTCCATTTTTTTTTGAAGCCATAACCCCACACTCATTGCAATTTACAGATTTCAGAATACATATATATCTTTTTCGTTTTGGACATGGAATATGTCAACTAATCTCTTGATGGCCAACAACTTTCTATACATGAACCCCACCACCACAACTATATCGAGTTGTATACAGAAGTACATGGTTATGCTGTCTACTTTTTCTTTATTTTTTTTTCATTCATTCGATTCAAAGAAGAAGTGGACACAATTATGGCTGTCAACTTGCAAGTGGAATTAAAACGTCAAATGGTAGGGCCTTGTAGATATAAAATTGTCGAGTAAAAGATTGTGTATCTTTTTCTTTTTGAAGACTTATCACCCCACCACTTCAAATATAGCATGCAACTTGATTTAAATCATGGTAATATCTATTTCCTTATTGCTTGAACGATAACCAAAAATCCACGACCCTATCCATTTTTTTTTCTGCTGTTCGATTTGAAACCAAACTCACCAAACCGTTTCATGGATCGCATGTTGATTGGGCTGTCTTTCTTGGGACATTTATCAAATTAAACTTGGGCTCTTTTAAATTTCTAGTTGGACTTATAAGCATGATTGGGCTATGACATCTTGGGCTGCTGTTGGGCCGCAGAAAAACCCATCAGCTATTTGGTTTTGCTAGTCGATGTAGGAGCTACTGCTATATTTAAGTTTAAACCGATGATAATAGATATAATGAGTGAGGAGGGTGAAATGAAAAGATAATAAAATAAATTATGATGATAAACGATGATGATGTTTAAATGATGGTATGAGATGATTATGATATAATTATGATGTGATTATGACTATGTTATAATTAATCATGACATGATGATGATTGATAGTTGGATTAGGTATTAAGATGATGATGATGTTATCTACCTTTTCCTTTTTCTATTCGGTTGAAAAGATGAAGGAACCGAAAGTTTTTGTTTTAGTGGGCACAAGTTGGTAATGAAAAGGATTAGAATAATTAAGGGGTCACAATTGATTTAAAGAAATAATGTTTTGATGAGATCAATTATTGAAATCGAATCCTTTTTTCTTTCTTTTAGTGACGAGCTGGCTATTTTTTTATGGGAGCCGTGACATCTTTTTGATATTGGGCCGTGTTTGTTATAGTGATGGGCCGATATCAATTTGTTTATGTATGAAGAATTAGTGGGCTATTTTCCTTGTTGTTGCTTGGGCTGTGATCTTGTGTGATGACCCGAAAATTTTCGACCAAATTTAAACTTAATCTTATATGATTTCGATACGATAAGCAAAGTCTGTTAAACTGAATCTCAAAATTCTTGAACTATTCAATTACCTTTCGTTTATTCACGATGATGCACGAATAATTATATGTAAATAGATACATATACTATAACTTGAAAACGTAACTAAGTGTTGGGTATATGATACTGTGCATTAATCTTATTTGATTGATTACCTGATTGATATATTTAACTACGGAGTTAAAAGATTATGCCAAACGATTCAAGTAAAAGACATTTACTGAGTCTCTTAAGGATTATGATATCATTACGGGTCTCTATTGAGAGGTCCACGTTGATTTGAGAAATCATTCATTTTTAACGGTATTCGGAACAAATGATAAAGTGTTTGTTTAAATAACGTAACTTGGACACATACAATAATAAGGAATATTAACTGTTGGAATCAGATATATGAATAACCTGTGTTATGTATTTTAAAAACGTGTTTATTAAATATTGAATATATATATTTAAATATAATATTAACTTGGTCATAAAACAATCTGTTATTATATATATAATAACAAATAACGAGACGATGATTTATAGAAGTAAATGACCAAAATACTCGAAAGTTTAAGATATACTTTGAGTGGTATAGTTTAGGAATAATTTAAGACTATATTTTGACAAAGGTACGAGTCGCGAAACGTAATGTACAAGTTTTCTCAACGTACGAAGAGACACTCAAAAAACCGGAACTGGGACATAAGTCGAGTGATGACGTACGACTTATCGGAACAAAAATTACAAGTTAACTATGCATGTGAATTTAATATAATATATAATTAATTATTTAAATTAAATATATTATATATATTATATTAAATTATGTCGACAAACAAAATTACAAAAAATATGTGAGCTGGATCTGACGGCCATGCGATCGCATGGCAAATAGGCATAAAACCCATGCAATCGCATGGGCATCAGAATCAGGCCACACCTATAAAAGCTCAAGCATTTTGGTCTCTGTCTTACACACATACATATCATACTCCATATTTATATTATTATTATTATTATTATTATTATTATTATTATTATTATTATTATTATTATTATTATTAAGATTAATATTATTATTAATCTTATTATTATTAATATTATTAATTAGTATTATACATAAAATACTACGACGAGGTTATGAGTGTGTCACTTTCAAAATGGTTTTAAGAGCGGGATAGAGCTAAGGAAATTATGGGTTATTGCCAAGGAGGTTATGGGTAATGTTCGGGGATATATTTATGAATCAAACCTAGTGTTTATCATCTCATTACGTCTACGTACTTTCCTACAATATTGAATCTCAATATTAATACGTAAGTACTTATATTTTATCTATTATATATTAATAGTGTATCCATGTCTAGTACTCGAGTATATATATTTATAAATGCTTGTATGCTAAATTTCGTCGTTAAACAGTTTATAATGAATCACGAATTAAATCCATATATTACTGGTAAAAGGTATATGATATACATGTTTTTGGAAAGCTGGCGAAAAATCGATAACTTTTCATTTAGACACCGAATAGTTTCGATGAACGGATTAAAAGATATGATCAACTGAATTATGATTGACGTTATTTGAAATTGTTTTTGAATCTACAATTAAGATTTAAACAACTTGTTTACGAGATTGATAAAGTGAATTTTTAAATATTGCTAACCGAGTAAATGAATCTTTATATAAGGCACGTCTCATTTTGTTAAACTATTGTCAAAATTGACTTTTTGAAACGACTTTGGATAACTTTTGTATGTCGATCTCGAGCATTAGGATTGTGATACACTATGACCTGACCTAGCTTGATAGACATTTATTGACCAACATATGTTCTCTAGGTTGAGATCTACGATTCTTTGATATACCGAGTTTCGGTCACATTACGATGAACAACTGTATGTGCTGCTAAGGTGAGTTTCATATGATCCCTTTTACTCTCTACATTTTTGGGCTGAGAATACATGCAAATGCTTTATTAACTGATATACAATATTTATATGTGTGAGTTTCATTTGCTCCCCTTTTTAATTGCTTTTGCAATCTATATTTTTGGGCTGAGAATACATGCAATTTATTTTAAAACGCAATGGATACAAGTACATACTAAATTCTACACTGAGTTTGAACTGAAAATCCCTTAGCTTTGGTAACTAGTAGCTGCCAGTACATAGGATATGGACTGGTGGGCGCGAATAACAGTATATGGATCCATAGGGCTTGACATCCCCGTCCGAGCTAGAGCGCTAGCCTTTTAACGGACGTGTGTTATTTGAGTTTAGGACACGTTGGTTTGCGTGTATTAAAACGAATGGGGTATTTATCATTATAACGTTAAAGCTTAGTTACCAGGGTGCTCTGTTATGTAGAATCTATTGATAAACGTTTCTGGATGAAACAACTGAAATCTTGTTATCCACTTTTATATACAGATTATGCGAAACACTAAAACTATGAACTCACCAACCTTTGTGTTGACACTTGTTAGCATGTTTATTCTCAGGTTTCCTAGAAGTCTTCCGCTGTTTGCTTACATGTTATACAAGCTATGTGCATGGAGTCTTGCATGCTTTATTCAAGAAAACGTTGCATTCACAAAATCATCACCATGTATCTTATTTTGACTGCATTGTCAACGGAAGTACTATTGTAAACTATTATTTAAGGTGATTGTCTATATGTAGAAATCATCAGATGTCGAAAACCTTTGATTTAAATCTTCATTGATGGTGTGCCTTTTCAAAAGAATACAATGTTTACAAAACGTATCATATAGAGGTCAAATACCTCGCAATGAAATCGATGAATGATGTGTTCGTCCATATGGATTTGGAGCGATCGTCACAGTTGGTATCAGAGCGTTGGTCCTAGCGAACCAGGTCTTACATGAATGTGTCTAACTGATAGTTGTTAAGATGCATTAGTAAGTCTGGACTTCGACCGTGTCTGCATGTTAAAAGTTTTGCTTATCATTTTTTGTCGAAAATTACATGCTTATCATTCTTAAGTCTAGACACGTTTTGCTGCATTGATTGCATAAATAGTGTATAAACAAAAATTCATATCTTAGCGTATCTGTTACTGTAAACTTTTCCTGACATCTTCCGAAAATTTCTCCGTGATTTATGGAATTTGGTATTATATATACATATGTAAATTATGTATTGAAGAATACCAAACTAAATTCTATAATCTATTTCATATCAAAAATCATCTATCTAATTATACAAGATGGATCCCGTATCTAGTTCAAATTCCTTAAATTCCGACAGCTATTCCGATATGGATATTCTCCTGAACTTTGAAGAAAGTGTAACTGGAATGGATCAACCAACTAGCCATCATCGATTCTGGATGAATTGGGGATGGGTTCGTAGCCTACTTAATTATTGGAGACAAGAAGAAGGCGATCCCTTCCATCCACCACATTGCCCTCTTGGCGAAGAACCTGAAGCACTTACCGGCGAACCTGTTCGTAATACCATTTTCTCTCTCATTTCCAGAGTATCTAGTCATGATTATATACTATCTCACATTCTAAATCTTATTCGTCCGCTCGTCCGAATCGACAATCATCCCGGTGTAGTAGAAGAAGTCAACGAGCTTCGCGCTCGGGTAGTGGCTTTGGAGAATATGGTGCAAAGGTTACAAGCACCAGCAGCATCACCGGCATCAACAGTACCACCGACAACAACACCAACAGTACCATTACCACCACCAACAACATCCGCATCGCAAACCTCAACTTCACAATCTGTTCCACGAGCATCAACGTCATACGCACCGTAGTTACCAAGAAATACCAGCAACAATAACCGATGAAGTATTAACTCATTTCCCCTGAAAAATTTTTATGTATATTTAATATATATGAATTTTGAAATCAAAATAAATCTTTTCGTACCAAGTTATTACGTGTGAATCTTAACTGGTAGGTACTACTCGGTTAATTCATATTACTAATATGCTATGATGTACATACTTCGTTAATGACTTAACCATCGTTAACTACAATCTCTGTTTCTAACTCAATGAATTCCATTTCATAATAAACTAAGTATATTATTCAATTATATGGTTGATTTTATACTTTCATCTTCGATGTATTCGAAACTTTCTAGAAAACATCATTCGTACCTTGCGAAGTTAGCAAGAGTTCCATGAGCACCAACATGATTCACTGAGAAAATATCAATAAAACTGAGTATTGATTACATTAGTGAAATACTCCGTAAAGATTATTAAATCTGTAATGTTTTATTCATTTCTAATTCAAGTCAAAAATCAAATGAGCTTAATATGATATTAACTCATCAAATCTGTATTACATCTGAAGAAAATATACATACATATATTTTCATAAAAACGGTAATAAAAATTCTTTTGTACAAAATATTACTTGTGAAATCTTTAACGGGTAGGTAATTCCCGGGAAATATTTAAGTTCACAATTAATATGTTACACTGTACATTCTTCAACTTTGATTCAAAAATTATTAACTATGCTCACAGCGATATACAATCGTTTCCATACAAATTCAATTACATATTCTGATATTGACGGATCAGAATCCAAGTCAAGATTTAACGGGTGACATCATTCTTAGATCTCTATGTCTTTCAAAGCTATACTTTGACTTCAAAAATGTGAAAGATCCTTTAGCATTGTTATTACTGAAAATAACCTTGCAATTCCTTTCCAAAAGTATCCAGTATTATCAACCGTTCAACCAGTCAACGACGACCTTTCAGACTCGTAACTTTGGCATATACGTTTTTGTTACTGGGGAACCTTTCATGTTCTACCACATTAGCAGTAAATTTATCAACAACTTCATTGATCTTTGACCTTCCGAAAAATCTTTATACTCATTGAAACCGTATCATGTTGATGTTATGCGAGGTGTATATAAAATAGTTATTAATTTTAGCAGAAAACACTATTAAATACGATACAATTTTACACAAGATATTTATTTATTTATAGAATGGATATACTTAAACCTTGCTACAACACTTATAGGCAGTGTACCTAATCGTACAGTAGTGTAGTTTTTAGTAAGTCCGGTTCGTTCCACAGGGAAATCTTTAAACAAAGCTCAACGCTATATTAGTTTACTTTTATTAAAAATACAAATATATATATAAGTAATATTATTATTATAAAGGGGGGTTTTTACCGTTTAATGACCGGTTTGTCGATTTTAAGACTTTAGTCGCAGTTAAAACCTAATGTAAAATATAAAATAAATACAAGACTTAAATTAAAGCGTAAAGTAAATAACGATAATGAAATTGCGAATAATAAAAGTGCGATAAAATAAACTTGCGATAATTAAAAAGTACGATAATTAAAAGTGCAATTAAATAACAATAAATAAAAATGCGATAATTAGAAGTGCAATTAAATATAAAATAAAGGAAATTAAATATGAAATAAAAGAATTATGCTTATTTAAACTTCCGTAATCATGATGTTTGACGTGTTGATTTTAGTTTTATGCCCATGGGTTAATTGTCCTTTGTCCTGGATTATTTAATCTGTCCGTCTGGTTTTTGTCCATAACAGTCCATCAGTCATAAATATAAAGTGCGAGTGTCCTCGTCAAATTATTCTTATACCCGAAGTTAAATATTCCAACTAATTGGGGATTCGAATTGTAACAAGGTTTTAATACTTTGTTTAATGAATACACCAGGTTATCGACTGCGTGTAAACCAAGGTTTTACTACTTTGTTAACAATTACACCAATTACCCTTGAATGTAATTTCACCCCTGTTTTAATTATTCTAGTGGCTATTAATCCATTCCCGTGTCCGGTTAAATGAACGATTATTCGTACATATAAATACCCCGCCCATCGTGTCCGATTGAGTGTATATGATAATTTATAGGGACGCTCAATTGTAAATCTTTATATTAACATTAACAAACTTTCATTTAGTTAAACAAATATAAAGCCCATTAATAGCCCATAGTCTAATTTCCACAAGTGTTGTTCTTTTGTCCAAACCCCAATTATGGTACAAAGCCCAATTACCCAATTTTAGTAATTAGCCCAACATCATGATTACTTCGTTTTAAATAAGCATAATAATAACTTAGCTACGAGACATTAATATAAAAAGGTTGAACATAACTTACAATGATTAAAAATAGCGTAGCGTTACACGGACAGAATTTCGACTTACACCCTTACAACATTCGCTAACATACCCTTATTATTAGAATTAAAATTAAAATTAAAATATAAATTATATATATATATATAAATTTTACGTATGATAAGAGAAGAAAAAGATGATGAATTTTGATCAGAATTCGGTTTGCTTTATAGCCAGAGTCGAAATTTGGGGCTCCGCGACTCGCGGCAAAATCCTCTTCAAATTCCGCGAGTCGCGGAGATAGAAAATACAGCTCACATCTTTTGGAGTCTTTCTTGCCGACGGATTTTATATATAAATATAAAATATAAATAATTAATATAATTATTTATATATTATATTATATTCTTGTGCATAGTAGACTTGTAATTTTTAGTCCGTTGCGTCGAGCGTTAAGAGTTGACTCTGGTCCCGGTTCCGGATTTTCGAACGTCCTTGCGTACAATTTTATATTTTGTACTTTGCGTTTTGAATCTTGTACTCTTGTAATTTCGAGACGTTTCTTATCAATAATTGGAACCTTTTTGATTGTCTTTTGTACTTTTGAGCTTTTTGGTCGTTTGCGTCTTCAATTCGTCGAATCTGTCTTTTGTCTTCACCTTTTATTATTTAAACGATTATCACTTGTAAATAGAACAATTGCAACTAAAAGCTTGTCTTTCTTGAGGAATAATGCTATGAAATATATGTTCATTTTTAGCATTATCAAATATTCCCACACTTGAGCGTTGCTTGTCCTCAAGCAATATTGTCTTGAAATACTAGAATCACTTCTTTATTCTTCACACTTTGTACATCAGTGATTTCTATACGGCGGTATAAACAATGGTAGTAACGATATGGTTTACAGTCCCACATGACTATAAAAATTTAGATCCATTAAGGAAATTGGATCTTTATGAAAACATTTGATCTTTTGAAAATTAAATCTAGTTTTTACCCTAGATAAGTTTTCCGGGATAACCCTTTACCGGTGTTTGCAAAATATTTTTGTGGGTTTGGTGGGTTTCAGATTTGAAAATTTTAGCTCAAAACTTGCTGTTTTGTGTCACCCACTTGCTAACCTTGTATTAGGAAAGCAACACGTCCAGTTTACTTGTTCCGTATATTACCTTTCGGTAAACTACCGTCCGGTTGTAAAGGAAAGCGTTGAACAAGCAACTGTTAAGGCAATGTCCCGTGACATGCTTTTGATTATGGTCTATAACGTGTCGGACGCAATTACTATCCTTGGTAGGAGCAATAGTAAAGCTCACCCTTATAATTTTTCGGCCTGGCACAAGGTCCTGTCTTTGACCATGCTATGCAACCACTGTTCTTACGGTTGACACCCGATTTAGTTCAGGTGACCTAATGAATTCCAGGTGAATTCCTAGGATTTTACGTTCAATGGTAATGAACGCATTGAAAATAGGGTTTTCAGAAAACAAATCGGTTTGTAATTTTGATAAAAATATTTTCTCGTTCAAGCTCGAGTTTAGATATCATCGAATTCCATGAGTTTGTAATTCTCAATCTTTAAGGTCAATCTCTAGGATTGAGTAATATCAATCTTAAAAGCTGATTTTTAATCTTTAAGGAGATTATCCTTTCTGGGGATCTGATTCATTAGTCTTATCCAGCTAATTTGCATGGTGCCCCCCCATTGTACGAGATAAATCCTTCTCATGATTAGGATAAATCTGACCACTTGGCGACCCTGTTTAATGCTGAGGTCCGTGGATTTCCTGCTGATTTTAGTGATGACTTTTCTAGATTTTTCGTCAACCTACAGCTGGTCTGAACGACAACTTCATAACCTAAATCAAGAAGCGCGTTTCTTTTTCGGAAGACTTTACTTCCTTTTAATGATGGAATTGATTCATCGCGTAGATCCATCTCTTCTTTTCTTTCATCGGGTAAAACAGTTTAGTTTAGTCCAAAGCAAAAGTATTTTCAGTTATTTGTTACAGATATATGTGACATATGTTTAAAATAACTTGGTAAATTTTCCCACACTTGGCTTTTTATTTTTCTTTTTATCGTCCTCTATTCCATTTTAAATGAATTTTGACATTTTAGTTTGTTTCTTAATTTATGTCCTTTCCGAGGTAACAATAATTTCGGTGTTAAAACCTAGTTTTATCATTCATAAATATGTATAAACATGATTTTGAATTCATTTAATTGAAAATTTTGAAAAATCGTACTAGAATTGGGTAGTCAGTATATAAGACTAGGGCTGTTCTTTTTTATCAGAGAGCACTAGATTCTAATACAACTACTGCTTTACTAGTATTTTTAATGGTAACCAAGTGTTTAATATAAAAATTTTAAAATCCGAAAGAATTTAACCCCTTCCCACACTTAAGATCTTGCAATGCCCTCATTTGCAAGAAATCAGTAACAATTTAAATTATTGAGGGTGATTTGTGTGAAAATGATTAAATTTTACCAAAGTTTCCAAATATATTGGCGTTTGTTTGCTGAATGATAAATGGTGCACATCATTTGTTCATTCCGTCTTGTTGTTATTTCACATATATTTTGCATCTTGTCGTCAAAATTAGTTGCTTTTGCTGAACTTAATGCCAGTCTTTGAAAATGCGTTGTTTTACCCTGTTGTGTACATAAGATAAACTGCAAACATATATACATATTTTTGAAGTTTGGTATATTACCCCACATTCAAAAATTATTAAAATCTAAGAATAAAAGTTAGATAATTATAAAAATGATTACAATATTAACAAAAATATTAAATGTATCAATAATTACAAATTACAAAATAAAAATAAAAAATAATAATAAGTAAACTAAGGATGATATTGGTACCAATAGGGGTTCCAGGCATAACCATAAGTGCTATAGAATGCTTCGGCAGGGTCATACGTAGGATATGGTGACTGCATCTCTATCGACCAAGGAGGGAAGACGGGTTTCGGTGTAGGAATATAGTTTCTACCTATATGTTGGCAATGAGCTATGATCTGGTTCTGATGAACTTGCCAATCTTCAAATGCTCTCTGTCTAGCATTTTCGTATTCCTGAGAAGCTATAAACCTATGCATTTCTTGCATCTCATTCCCCCCTCCTTCATTACCTTGCTGCTGGTTTCTCTCCACCTGTGGATGTCTACCATGGTATCGTACTGCGGTGTTATTTCGCCTCTTCAAAACTTTCGCACCATGGTATACATTTAAACCTATAGTATCGCGGGGTTCTGGCTCTTCTAGTAATAATCCCCCCCGACTTATATCCACACCGAGATATTCACCAATCAAAGTAATAAAAATACCACCTCCTATTATGCTATGTGGTCGCATCCCCCGAACCATAGCTGATAAATAATAACCCACACAATATGGTATACTTACAGCGCTTTGTGGGTCTCGAATACACATATGGTAAAACAAATCCTGTTCATTTACTTTTTCTTTGTTCTTACCCCTTTGTGTAATCGAATTAGCTAAAAACCTATGTATCACTCTTAATTCGGCTCTATCTATATCCAAATAAGAGTAATTTCCCCCTTTGAAACGGTGATGGCTTGTCATTTGACTCCACACACCGTGTGTATCAAAATTCTCATCTATCTTTCTACCGTTTAGTATCAATCCTCTACAATCGGCAGACGCTAACTCCTCAGGCGTATATATACGTAAAGCCTGAGCCATGTCCAGTAAAGACATGTGGCGCATCGAACCGCCTAACAAAAATCTAATAAAAGAACGATCGGTTAAACTAGCTACCCGATCATTCAACTCTATACTACATAACAATTCTTCACACCATACTTTATATACAGGTCTGCGTATGGTGAATAAACATATCCAGTCATTAAAAGAAGAATTACCATACCTCTGTACAAGTAATTCCCTAATTGGCCCGGCCAATTCTACAGCTTCTAAGGGTCCCCATTCTATGACCCTCGGTACCTCAACAACCTTAGAATGAAGAGTATGCAAACCCCGTTGATATTTTGGATAATTTATCCAAAGTCTGTCAAATCTCAGGTTCGGGTGCAACTCTTCCAAGTGCATATCGGAAAAAGTCATGACTGGATGAGGTACATCCTGCTTGTAGTAGTTATCCACCTCCTGTTGTTCCAAATTCTCAGCAGGAGCATTGCGGGCTTGGGATGAAGATTCACCCCTTTCATTCTGCAAAACACATCAAACACAATTTTTGTGCATCCAAATATGCATTAGTGTCAGCAAAATCATCAATCAAAATAATTACAATGACATTATCAATTTATATCAAACTTAAGCTCATTTTCATATTTTCATCAAATCTACACTTTTTCAAATAAGCATATACGAAAATTTTCGCCAAGTTCATAAGCATTCAACTCAAATAACATGTCAAAATAATCATTACTAGCAATTAAACAAGTCTCAAATGGCATTATCTTTCAAAAATCAAGTTCATGAATTTTAGACTTGAAAAAGTCCACTTTAATTCTCAAAATCATGTTTAGGCTCAAAGTTTGGATCATTTAACTACCTAGACATGTTACACTACTCAATTTAGCAACAATTCATGACAAAAATCGGCCATAACCTGTTTATATCAAAAAGCCCCAAATTTGCTCAAGAACACAAACCCTAGATTATTCAAAATTTGAAGTTTAAGGCTTCTAATCATGTTAAACAGCATCAATCTAGGTTATACAAGCATAATACATAAACAATTTAAGCTTAATTACACTAAAAAGCATCAAAATCAAATTGGGGAAAAAATAGCTCAAGAACACCAAATTTCGAATTAAATGGTGTTTAGGTGTAGAAATTTACCGTTTTTCTTGAGTAATTCTTAGATAGCATCCTTCTCAACATGATTTTAGCAAAAAATTTGGTGATTAAAGGTTAAAAATTGGGATTTTTGGGGGTGTTTTTCGTGTATTTTCGGGTGCAGAATTCGCTGTGTTTTTGTTGTTTTGGGTTGGGGACTGGTCTGTTCTGCAGTTATATTTTTTTTTTCCGGTTTTTAGTCTCTCCGCGAGTCGCGGAGATTTAAGCTCCAAACTCCGCGAGTCGCGGAGGTTTTTTTTTTTTTTTTTTTTTTTTTTTTTTTTTTATAATCATTAACTTTTGAAACAATTAAGTACTTAATTTTAAAATTTTGTTTCCCTTGTTATTTAGGACGAGGTCGTTTCGGATCGATGTCCTAGTCCGTCCTTCGACAAAATTTTAAAATTTGTCTTTTTGTAGCGATTGTTTTAAAAGCTAAGATTTTTGGGTTTTTTTTAATGTTTTTGGCATACTTTAAATCAATAAGATTAAAAATAATGATAATAAAAGTTCTCGTCCCTCCCTCGGGTAAAGCAATTTCGGTTCAAAGACCTAGTCTTCAACTTACGACGAATTTTAAAAATCATATTTTTAACTTAATGAGATAGAGTAAATTTTTGTTTTTAAATTCACACAATTTAAATATAAAATTCAAAATTAATATTAAAAATTCACACCAAACTTAATTTAAAAATTTATAAATTCATATCAAATTTATATTAATTTTTCAAATATTTACAATTTTAAATATATTGTTTTTACAGAGTTTACAATATTAATTTAAGATTTAAATATTAAGATTAAAAACATGGTAAAAAAAATTAAAAATTTTTTTGTCTTTTTATCCCACTTTAATCAATCAAATATTATCAAAAATATGCGCCCTTCTTTTCGGTAAAGTAATTTCGGTTCCAAGACCTAATTTAACTCATGACGAATTTTTAAAATATTTTGGGTTGATTGATTAAAGATATTTATACCTTAAGAATAAACGTTAAATTTCGCAGTGATGTAATAAATTTTTGAATGATATCAATAATTTCGGTCGCCAAACCTAATTTTATTTAATACCAATTTAATACTTTTTAGCGAACAAATTAGCGTTTATTATCAAAAGGTTAAAAATAAAAATAAAAATAAAAACTGTACAGACATACCTGTGAAATAGATTTCTTAGTTATATGATCTATTCCATTCATAAGATAGTCGGTTTAATTAATTTTCCATGGCTACATAGGCGTAACCTCGAGCATTCAGTGTCTTTTCTTCTAAACATATGAACGGTCCGTCTCTGCATAACGTAACAAATTCGGTATTTGAATAGGTTTGATTATTTGAACATTTACCTCCATGTGACCATTTTCCGCATTTGTGACATCGTTCTAGGTGTCGTGCTCTTCTTTTCGCTGCGGATTTTGATTTTCCTTTACCAAATTGTAACTTATTATCTTCGCATCTGGATTCTTTTCTAACTCCGTCCATTCTTTCTCTGATTACTGATACTATTTCACTCGGTAGTATGTCATTATTTCTTTTAGTGATCAAAGCGTGTAGAATTAGACCATGGTTTAGTTCACAGGCAGTCTTCATTTTGTAAAAACCTAAAAAAATAAAAATTCAGAATGGGGGGAGAAGACTAGTTCTTTAGGGTCTGCTAGGGAAAGACCATTCGGGTTCCATTTTCGAGAACTACACGAAAACAGATAATCTAACTCTAACAGAAATACATACTATCCTTTAAAGACTTGATTCTCCCCACACTTAGTTAGCTGTGGTGTCAAAATTGTGATTAACTTCGTTGTCGACTTCCATCGGACCATGTATGTAATGTTTAACTCTGTGACCATTAACTTTAAATTCTATCCCATTTGAATTTATTAATTCTATCGTTCCGTATGGGAAAACTCTTTTGACTATGAATGGTCTAGACCATCTTGATTTCAATTTTCCAGGAAATAGCTTGAATCGTGAATTGAAAAGAAGAACTCTGTCTCCTTCTTTAAATTCTTTTGAACTTCTGATTCTTTTATCATGCCATTTCTTCGTTCTTTCTTTATAGATTAACGAATTTTCGTATGCTTCATGTCTTAATTCTTCTAATTCGTTTAGTTGACTTAATCGTAGACGTCCAGCTTCATGTAAATCAAGATTACATGTCTTCAAAGCCCAAAATGCTTTGTGTTCAATTTCTACTGGAAGATGACATGCTTTTCCATAAACAAGTCTAAAAGGTGTGGTTCCAATTGGAGTTTTGTAGGCTGTTCTAAAAGCCCAGAGTGCATCCTCCAATTTAATGGACCATTCCTTCGAATTTGATCCTACGGTTTTCTCTAGAATACGTTTTAAAGCTCGGTTGGTATTTTCAACTTGTCCACTTGTTTGTGGATGATATGCGGTGGAGATTTTATGAGTTACTCCATATCTTTTAAGAACTTTCTCAAGTTGATTATTACAGAAATGAGTACCCCGATCACTTATTAAAGCTTTCGGTGTTCCAAACCTTGCAAAAAGACGTTTTAAAAAGTTGACTACAACTCGTGCATCGTTAGTTGGGAGAGCTTGTGCTTCCGCCCATTTAGATACATAATCAATGGCTACGAGTATATATAGATTATTATGAGATTTTGGAAATGGACCCATAAAGTCAATACCCCAAATGTCAAATACTTCACATACTTGGATGACATTTTGTGGCATTTCATCACGTTGACTTATTTTTCCGGCCCTTTGACATGCATCACAGGATTTGCAAAGAAGGTGTGCGTCTTTGTAAATTGTAGGCCAATAGAATCCAGCTTCATAAACTTTTCTTGCTGTTAGTTGAGGCCCATAATGCCCTCCTGTTGGTCCTGTGTGACAATGGTTTAAAATTTTACTAGCTTCATCTCCAAATACACATCGGCGTATTATTCCATCGGGACAACTTTTAAACAGATGTGGATCTTCCCAGAAATAGTGTTTTATATCACTGAAGAATTTCTTTCGTCTTTGGTACGATAATCCTTTTTCAAGGAATCCACAAACTAAGTAGTTTGCATAGTCTGCAAACCATGGGATTTCTTTATAATCTATCTTCAATAGATATTCATCAGGAAAGTTGTCTTGTATGGCCGATTCATTCAGAACTTCTAATTCGGGATTTTCAAGACGAGAAAGATGATCAGCGGCGAGATTTTCTGCTCCTCTTTTATCTCGGATTTCAATATCAAACTCTTGTAAGAGTAATATCCAACGGATTAATCTTGGTTTAGCATCTTGTTTTGAAAATAGGTATCTAAGAGCAGAATGGTCGGTATAGACCACCGTTTTTGCTAGAACGAGATATGATCGAAATTTGTCAAAATCAAAGACAATAGCAAGGAGTTCTTTTTTAGTAGTTGTATAGTTTGTTTGTGCTCCTTGTAATGTCTTACTAGCATAATATATAGGTTGAAATCGTTTTTCAATCCTTTGTCCTAAAACGGCTCCCATTGCAAAATCACTTGCATCGCACATTAGTTCAAATGGTAGATTCCAATTTGGTGTTATCATGATCGGTGCATTAGTGAGTTTTTCTTTAAGAATATTAAAAGATTTGATACACTCATCTGAAAAGATGAATGGAGCATCCTTTTCTAGGAGTTTATTCATAGGAGTGGCAATTTTAGAAAAATCTTTTATGAAACGTCGGTAAAAACCGGCATGCCCTAGAAAACTCCTAACTCCTCTAACATTGGTGGGATGTGGAAGTTTAGCAATTACATCTACTTTAGCTCTATCCACTTCAATTCCTTCTTTTGAAATTTTATGTCTAAGAACGATGCCTTCTTTAACCATGAAATGGCATTTCTCCCAATTAAGTACTAGATTTGATTTTTCGCATCTAATTAGCATTCGTTCCAGATTAACTAGAAATGATTTAAATGTATCACCGAAGACTGAAAAGTCATCCATGAATACTTCCATGCATTCTTCTATCATGTCGTGAAAAATCGCCATCATACACCTTTGAAAGGTTGCAGGGGCGTTGCAAAGTCCAAATGGCATGCGTTTGTAAGCAAAAGTACCATAAGGGCACGTGAATGTGGTTTTCTCTTGATCTTCGGGTGCTATTGGAATTTGAAAATATCCGGAAAATCCATCTAGAAAACAATAGTAACTATTTCCGGCTAATCTTTCCAACATTTGATCTATGAAAGGTAAGGGAAAGTGATCTTTTCTGGTGGCGTCATTTAATTTTCTATAATCAATACATACACGCCATCCTGTTACAGTCCTAGTAGGAATAAGCTCATTTTTCTCATTTGTAATGACAGTCATGCCACCCTTCTTAGGTACGCATTGAACTGGACTTACCCATGGACTATCAGAAATTGGATAAATTAAACCTGCATCTAGCAGTTTAATAATCTCTTTCTTAACTACATCTTGCATATTAGGATTTAGTCTTCGTTGGCGTTGCACATACGTTTTATGACCTTCTTCCATAAGGATTTTATGTGTGCAATACGAAGGACTTATTCCTTTAATATCATGAATCTTCCATGCAATGGCTGGTTTATGAGCTTTCAACACAGAAATGAGTTGTGATTTCTCATTTTCAGTAAGAGAAGACGATATTATTACAGGTAATTCAGATTCACCATGTAAATAAGCGTATTCCAAATGGTTTGGAAGTGGCTTTAACTCTAATTTCGGAGGTTCTTCTATCGATGATTTATATCGATATCTGTCTTCTTCTTTTAGCATTTGAATTTCTTCTGTTGTTGGTTCATATCCATTAGCTATAAGTGTAGCTAACATTTCAGCTTCATCAATTGGTTCATTACTTTCTCCTAAAGAACATTCTCCTGTTCCTTGTAATTCTGGAAATTCTTCTAATAATTCTGCATGTGCATCTATAGTTTGAATATAATAACATGTATCATCTGCAGATTGTGGTTGTTGCATTGCTCTATCAACTGAAAAGGTAACACTCTCATCCTCTATACTTAGGGTCAGTTTCTTACCGAACACGTCTATCATTGCTTTAGCCGTGTTTAAGAATGGTCTTCCTAATATGAGAGGAACTTGAGAATCTTCTTCCATGTCCAAAACAACAAAATCTACTGGAAATACTAAAGTACCAACTTTAACTAGCATGTTCTCCATTATCCCTCTAGGATATTTTATTGATCTATCGGCTAGTTGTATGCTTATTCTGGTTGGTTTCAATTCTCCAAGGTCTAGTTTAGCGTATAGTGAATACAGCATTAGATTTATACTAGCACCTAAGTCTGCCAATGCTTCTATTGAACTAAGACTACCCAGAAAACATGGAATTGTGAAACTTCCTGGATCAAATAGTTTTTCTTGTATCTTATTCAACAGCACTGCTGAACAATTAGCATTCATAGTAACAGCCGAGAGTTCTTCCATTTTCTTTCTATTTGAGATTAGATCTTTCAAGAATTTAGCATATCTTGGCATTCCTGAAATCACATCAATGAAAGGAAGATTTACATTTATCTGTTTAAACATATCCAAGAATTTGGATTGCTCGGCTTCAAGTTTCTCTTTCTTCATTTTACTCGGGTAAGAAAGTGGTGGTTGGTATGGTTTAACATAAGGTTTATCCTTAACTGTGTTATCTTCATTAACTTTTTCAACTACCGGTTCTTTTTCCTTATCTTGATCAGGTTGTGGTTCTTGTGGAGTAGGAATAGTTTCATCAGAAGTTACAGGTATTTCAGGTGATTTAAGTGTTGTACCACTTCTTGTGGTAATGGCTTTAGCTGTTTCATTCCGGGGGTTAGCGTTTGTATCACTAGGTAGACTTCCCGGTTTTCTTTCACCTATTAACCTTGCTAGGTTACTTACTTCTTGTTCCAGATTTTGAATAGAAGCTTGTTGATTTCTAAATGCTTGAGCATTTTGTTCATTTGTTTGTTTCTGAGATGTAAAAAACTGCGTTTGAGTTTCAACTAGCTTTGTCATCATATCTTCTAAATTTGGTTTTTTATCATCGGTTTGTTGTGGTGGTTTGTTTTGAAAATTTGGTCTTTGCTGATTGTAAGTATTATTGGATACTTGTTGATTGCTAGGACCTTGTTGGTTGTTGTATGGAATATTTCGGTTATAATTTTGGTTTTGATTGTAAATCGGTCTTGGCGGTTGATAATTATTCTGATAATTATTTCCAGGCCTTTGGTTTATGTATGAAATATTCTCTCTTTGTTCCATTGTTAATTCAATACTGAGACAATCTTTTGTCAAATGTGGTCCTCCACACTGCTCACAACTAATTCGTATTGAGTGAATATCCTTAGTCATCTTTTCCATTCGTCTCTCCACAGCATCTATCTTTGCGGAAATGGAATCTAAGTCATGGCTAGAATCGGCTCTAGCTGCTTTAGATGATCTAATGATGTCTTTTTATTGGTGCCACTCATGTGAGTGGGAAGCAGTGTTATCAATAATTTTGTAAGCATCAGTTTCGGTTTTCTTCATAATAGAACCACCAGCTGCTATATCTATGTCTTTCCTTGTAGTGATGTCGCATCCTCGGTAGAATATTTGTACTATTTGACAGGTGTCTAAACCATGTTGCGGACATTGTAACGACCCGCACTTTTTCGATCATACTATACTTATAAGATTAATATTTACATAAATTAAACCTTGCCAACATGATAAGCAATCCAAATTGTCGAGACTTATATTTCCGAAAAGAGTTTTACACAATGTTTGACCGTCTAGTTTGACCGATGATATCACGAACTATACAATATATGATAATTATACGTTTGTGTATATAAATGTATATATACATATTTAACATGATTAATAAATGTTTTAATATCTCATTTTGTATTAATAACAACAAGTTATATGTGTATTTTGAAACTACTAACTTAAGTTTTCAAAACAATAACTATACGTAACGTTATTTGACATAAATACTTAAGACTTATAATGTTATACATATATTGTATAAGTAATGTATTTAATTACTTTTAAAGAACTTAAATACATAAAACCATATAAGTGTATTCACAAAAGATAGCTATATTTGAATCCTCATTTCATTTTTCACAAAATTTCTATACGTATACCTAGAGTATTTGTACTCGTATCATACCTAGCTCCTATACGTATTTACTAATAGTAAATACACATCAAAATCACCACCTAACCAGCCATTATTCATGCCCTTAGAGCTAGGTAATTACTTTTGGATGATTACTTGACTAATTAACAAAATTACAAACTAAAAATCTTATCATGTATTACATGATACACGTTTTTTTTAGGTTATAAGTATCACCATTTCTAGTTCATTTTCTAACCTCATTTTTAGTTAAACACACACTCTTTCACAACCCTTAAAACCCTTAATCAATTCAGCAAAGTTTCCAAGAAGATCTAGCTTCAAAAACCATACTAAAACACCATAAGAAAACCATACAAAAACACTTCAAGAAAACCCTCCAAGAACACCAACTTACTCCCAATCTTTCATCCACTTCTATCACCCTTTTGATTCTAGCTTCTTACTCCTCTTTTACAGCAAACTTATCCAAGGAACTTGAGGTAGAATCTATGTTCATAACCTTATTCAATTCATATATATATAGCTATCTTATTTTGTGGTACAAAAGTTTAACAACAAGAACATAGTTTGAATGTTTTCAAACTTGTTTGCAAACTAAATAGATCCTTCTAACTTAACTTTTAAAATACTTCAAGACCTGTAATATAACTTATGTATATGCTAATTTAACAAGGTAAAACTTGGTTTTTCAAAGTATAAGTATTTTTAGAAAAATGGTCATTAAATGATTTTGTTGTAACAAAAATGTTTAACTTCATATGTTTCACTAATGTTTCACTTATGCCGTATGATTTTGAATACAAACCAAGGTATTTACAGTTCATAGTCTTAAAGAAGAACTCGATCCAAGAAGATAGCAATTTGAATCAACGAAAACGGATTTGTAACGAAGAAACTATGACCGAAACAAAATTGGTTATCCTAGATCATTTCAACTACGGGATCAATTGGAAAAAAATGATATAAATCACATATTTCTAAGATAACATGATATTTTATATATATGTACTTATAATTCAATTTTATATGGTTCAGGATCACCCGTAAACAATACGAGAAGATTAATCATAAGATCCCATGTTTGTACGCAACACGTCATTTGACAACACCGGTACTTTATGTACGCAACACGTCATTTGACAACACCGGTACCGTGGGTCAAGATTAATCTCGACCAACACATATACGATGGGGTTTTGTTGATTTCGTTGGGGGTTTTATTTATTTCATTGCGGGTATATTAAACATCTAAAAATGAACCATTAAAATTGAATTACTAACATCGGACTGCTAACTACGGACTAAGGAATTATTCAAAGTATTAAAAGTATAACAAGTATATATTTATAACGTTTGTTTAAAAATGAAAACATATTGATATATTATATATGGATAGGTTCGTGATATCAACCGGAAGACCGAGTCAAATTATTTATATCATCAAGACAAGAGTGAGTATATAGTCCCACTTTTAAACTCTAAATATTTCGGGATGAGAATACATGTATTTTATGTTTTACATTATGGACACAAGTAACTGAAAAATATATTCTACGTTGAGTTGTACCACTGGCATACTTCCCTGTAGCTTGGTAACTAATATTTACAGCGGTATTGTAAACGCGAATCCTGTTGATAGATCTATCGGGCCTGACAACCCCAACCGGACTGGACGACCAGTATTCAACGGTTGCACAGTACTTCGTTTGGTGACTACACTTGGTACGGTGTAGTAAGATTTCATATTAAAGGGAATATGCGACGTGAAAATGTTAAGTATGGTTACCAAGTGCTCAACCACTTAGAATACTTTTATGAAATTGTTTATATACGAAATCTTGTGGTCTATATATATATATATATTGCTGCCGGCACTAAACCTATATCTCACCAACTTTATGTTGACCTTTTAAAACATGTTTATTCTCAGGTGATTTCTAAAGCTTCCGCTGCATCATGTTGGATCTAACCAGGATCTTGCGTACGCATGTTTGTGTCAAAAATAAAACTGCATATCCGAGATGTTGTACTGTAAAATATGCTAGAAACCGTGTTGTTATTATCATTTGTAAAGTTTGTAAGTCGAAGATTATCGCTAAACGATAATCATCTTTTTATTGTCTAAAGCTTGTAACAAAAATAACGGTTGTGGTTTGTAATGTATAATATATGCAGTTTCTTTTAAAAATGTCGCATATAGAGGTCAATACCTCGCAATGAAATCATACGTTATCTAACACGTTCTTATGGTTAAGGACGGGTTATGACATGTGGTATCAGAGCATTGGTCTTAGCGAACCAGGTTTGCATTAGTGTGTCTAACCGAGAAGTCGTTAGGATACATTAGTAAAGTCTGGACTTTGACCGGGTCTGATTTTAAAAAAAAAACCATTGCTTATCACTGTTGGTTAAAATTTATGTGTAAATATTATGTAAGTACTAATGGGTTAGTTGTTGTGTGATAGATGTCGGGCTCGAAACTTATTATCACATTCAGCGACTCCGAATCAGAACCTTCAGATTGTGTTTCAGTCATTAACATATCCGATGACGAAAGTGGTATTTTTGGGGAAGACTCACAAATTCCGGATGAACCAACTATAGAGAACCCGGAAAGTGAACCCGAGGAGGAAAGTGAACCCGAGGAGGAAAGTGAACCCGAGGAGGAAAGTGAACCCGAGGAAGAAATACAGGAAATTACAAAAGACGAGTTCGAACTAGGAAAGAAACGAAAGGCTAATGAATTAGAAAATTCAAATCCTGAGTTTAATAAGGATGATGTGGCACCAATTCCACTCAACACTACCACCCCTATCCCCGCTATTCCTATTAGTGCTATCCCCGCATCTAGTTCTTCGGCACCTCAGCCAAAACGTAGGGAGACAGCTAGGATTCGCGTTGGGGGATTCCCTGGACATAAATGTTTTGGGAAATAGACCAAATGATGCGCTACCGTATTAAACCATGGAATCACATAATGTTTTGTATAATATTATTAGTGTGGTTTGTTTAAAGTTTGATGTAAGCATATGTAAAATAGCGAAGTATGAAATGCAATAATTTTCCATGGTTAAGTATTATTTAGATTGTAGTAATTGATTCTGTACTAAGCTATTAAGTATGAACATTAACGGGTAGGTACTACCCAAGATATAATTATAAAACGCTAATAAGAAGAAAAGGCTTTTATAATAATACCTGGTTCATATTATTAACAAGCTATAAATGTACTATAAATACACACTACATCTATAATATTCCATGTGAATAATTATTTTCTTTCATTAGGAAATGGCGCGATTGAATCGAATGACGGAACAAGAACTCGAGGAACTCATCAACCAGCGAGTGAACGACAGAATGTTATGGGTCGAGGCTGCAAGAGGTGCTGCAGTTAACCCAAATCCTCGTGTGGGGTGCACTTACAAAACTTTTCAAGCTTGCAAGCCCTCATCATTCAGTGGAACGGAAGGACCGATCGGTTTAACCCGATGGATAGAAAAGATGGAGACGGTGTTCAAAATCAGTGGTTGTGATGAAAAAGACATGACCAAGTATGCATCGTGCACTTTACAAGATAGTGCACTCACATGGTGGAAGAATTATGTGAAGGCGGTAGGAGGAGATGTAGCTTATGATACTCCATGGGAAGAATTCAAAGCAATGATAATCACCGAGTATTGTCCAAGGAATGAGGTTATTAAGTTAGAAGATGAGTTACGAAGTTTGAAGGTGGTTGGTACCGAAATCACCAACTACAATCAGCGATTCATGGAATTGGTTTTACTATGTCCTGAATTGGTTCCAACCGAAGCACGGAAGATTGAAATGTACAAAGGTGGTTTGCCTAGAAAGGTCAAGGCAAACGTTACGGCGTCGAAACCTAAGACAATTCATGAAGCTATAACCATGGCGAACGAGTTAATGGATCAGGTCATTCTGGATAAGAAAGCATTCACTACTGAGGTGAAGGTATCGAGTAACAAAAGGAAGTGGAACGGAAATTATGATCGAGGTTACCAACAGCAATCTTTTAAGAAACCAGAAACCCCGAAAGGTGCGGGTAGCGGTTCAGGCTTTGGTTACAAAGGACAAAGTCCTTTATGCAACCATTGTCACAAACATCACTTTGGTTACTGTAGTGTGTTGTGCACCAAATGCAATCGACAGGGTCATCTTGCTGAAGATTGTAAGGCTCTCGTTACGAATGGTAACAAGACTCCTGCTACCAACGCAAATAGAACTGCTTTGGCTAACGTTACTTGTTTTGGGTGTGGAAAACAAGGTCATTATAAGAGTCAGTGCCCGAATCCAGAAAAGAATGGCGGACCTGCACGTGGAAGAGCGTTTGTTATTAATGCTAGAGAGGCACGTGAAGACCCGGAGCTTGTTACGGGTACGTTTACCATCAATAACTTATCAGCATCTATTTTATTTGATACTGGCGCCGATAGAAGTTACGTGTGTATAAATTTTTACACTAAATTGAATTGTTCATCATTACCTCTAGATGCTAAGTACTTGATTGAGTTAGCTAATGGTAAACTAATCAAAGCCGATAAAATTTGTCGTGATTGTGAAATAAATCTAGCCGGAGAAACGTTTAAAATCGACTTAATACCCGTAGAATTAGGAGGTTTTGATGTAATAGTCGGCATGGACTGGATGTCCAAAATAGGAGCGGAAGTTGTTTGTGCCAAGAAGGCAATTCGTATTCCTGGTAAGGATAAAATACCGGTGATGATTTATGGAGAGAAGGGTAATTCAAAGCTAAAACTCATTAGCTGTTTGAAAGCCAAGAAGTGTTTAGAAAAGGGATGTTACGCTATTTTAGCACATGTTAATAAAGTCGAAAAGAAAGAAAAGTGCATCAACGACGTGCCTGTGGCAAGAGATTTTCCTGAAGTTTTTCCGGAAGAATTGCCGGGATTACCTCCATTTAGATCGGTAGAATTTCAAATAGATTTAGTACCAGGAGCTGCACCAGTGGCTCGTGCTCCATATAGACTTGCACCGTCCGAGTTAAAAGAACTTCAAAGTCAGTTAAAAGAATTACTGGACCGTGGATTCATACGACCAAGTACTTCACCGTGGGGAGCTCCAATTTTGTTTGTTAAGAAGAAAGATGGATCTTTCAGGATGTGTATAGATTATCGTGAATTAAATAAGTTAACTATCAAGAATCGGTATCCACTACCGAGAATTGATGACTTATTTGATCAATTGCAAGGATCATGTGTTTATTCGAAAATCGACTTAAGATCGGGCTATCATCAACTACGCGTCAAAGAAGAGGACATTCCGAAAACTGCTTTTCGGACACGTTATGGTCATTACGAATTTTTGGTTATGCCGTTTGGATTGACGAATGCGCCAGCTGTATTCATGGACCTCATGAATCGAGTTTGTAGTCCGTATTTAGATAAGTTTGTTATCATTTTCATTGATGATATTCTTATCTATTCCAAGAGTGAGCAAGAGCATGAAGAGCATTTAAGGTTGATACTGGAGTTGTTGAGAAAAGAACAACTTTATGCTAAATTTTCTAAGTGTGCTTTCTGGTTGAAAGAAGTGCAATTTCTTGGTCACGTTGTTAATAGCGAAGGAATTCAGGTTGATCCAGCAAAAACTGAAGCTATTGAAAAATGGGAGACTCCTAAGACACCAACACAGATACGCCAATTTTTGGGTTTAGCCGGTTATTATAGAAGGTTTATTCAAAGATTTTTCCCGAATAGCTAAGCCGTTGACAGCATTAACGCAAAAAGGGAAGAAATACGAATGGACCTCGGAGCAGGAGAGTGCATTTCAATTACTGAAAAAGAAATTGACTACGGCGCCTATTTTATCGTTACCAGAAGGGAACGATGATTTTGAAATATATTGTGACGCTTCGCGACAAGGTTTTGGTTGCGTTCTTATGCAACGGAAGAAAGTTATTGCATTTGCATCCCGACAATTGAAGATTCACGAGCGGAATTATACGACGCATGATCTAGAATTGGGAGCAGTCGTGTTTGCATTGAAGATGTGGAGACACTACTTGTATGGGGTTAAATTCACTGTGTTTACTGATCATAAAAGCCTTCAACATATTTTTGATCAGAAACAATTGAACATGAGGCAACGTAGGTGGGTCGAGTTAATAAACGACTATGATTGTGAAATTCGTTATCATCCCGGAAAGGCGAACGTGGTGGCCGATGCTTTAAGCAGAAAGGAACGAGAACCAATTCGAGTTCGAGCAATGAATATAAAAATTCGCATGAATCTCAACTCACAAATCAAAGAAGTTCAACGAGAAGCACTCAATGAAGAAAACATAAAGAATGAAATAATGAAAAAGTACGAGAAACAACTTGTTGTACGGGAAGATGGAATTCGGTATTTTGCAAATCGTATTTGGGTACCGAAGTTGGGTGGATTAAGGAAGTTGATATTGAATGAGGCACATAAGACAAGATACTCGATACATCCTGGAGTTGGAAAGATGTATCAAGATCTTAAGACACGTTATTGGTGGCCAAATTTAAAGACCGACGTTGCAACATATGTTGGGGAATGTTTGACTTGTTCCAAAGTCAAAGCAGAACACCAAAAGCCGTCAGGGTTACTTCAACAACCAGAAATTCCAGAATGGAAATGGGATGGTATTACTATGGATTTCATCACGAAGTTACCAAAGACTGCCTGGGGATACGACACCATTTGGGTGATTGTTGATCGTCTCACCAAGTCTGCACATTTCTTACCTATAAAGGAAACGGATAGAATGGAGAAACTATTACGATTGTATATAAAGGAAGTTGTTTCAAGGCATGGAATACCTATTTCCATTATATCCGATCGTGATAGTAGATTTACCTCAAAATTCTGGCAATCACTACAGGAGGCATTAGGAACTCGTTTGGATATGAGTACCGCATATCATCCGCAGACCGACGGGCAGAGTGAAAGAACAATTCAGACTCTTGAAGACATGCTCAGGGCATGTGTGATCGATTTTGGAAACGGATGGGATAAATATCTACCGTTAGCAGAATTCTCGTATAATAATAGTTATCATGCGAGCATTGGAGCTGCGCCATTCGAAGCATTGTACGGAAGGAAGTGTAGATCTCCTATCTGTTGGAATGAAGTAGGAGATCGACATTTAACTGGTCCCGAAATCATACACGAAACGACCGAGAAGATAGTACAAATCAAGGAGAGATTGAAAACAGCCCGTAGTCGCCAAAAGAGCTACGCCGATGTCCGAAGGAAACCATTAGAGTTTCAGGTCGGGGACATGGTTATGCTAAAGGTGTCACCTTGGAAAGGTGTGATACGTTTTGGAAAAAGGGGTAAACTGAACCCAAGGTACGTAGGCCCGTTTAAGATCATCGAACGCATTGGACCGGTAGCTTATCGGCTCGAGTTACCGCAACAACTCGCTGGAGTACATAATACCTTTCACGTCTCAAACCTGAAGAAGTGTCTTGCAAAGGAAGACCTCACCATTCCTCTTGAAGAAATCCATGTCGACGAGAAACTACAATTCGTCGAAGAACCAATCGAAATCATGGACCGTGAAGTTAAACAGCTCAAACAGAGCAATATACCGATTGTTAAGGTTCGTTGGAATGCTAGAAGAGGTCCCGAGTTTACTTGGGAACGAGAGGATCAGATGAAGCAAAAGTATCCACACTTGTTTCTCGATGACGCAAAATAGGTACAATTTTAAAATTTCGGGACGAAATTTATTTAACGGGGAGGTAATGTAACGACCCGCACTTTTTCGATCATACTATACTTATAAGATTAATATTTACATAAATTAAACCTTGCCAACATGATAAGCAATCCAAATTGTCGAGACTTATATTTCCGAAAAGAGTTTTACACAACGTTTGACCGTCTAGTTTGACCGATGATATCACGAACTATACAATATATGATAATTATACGTTTGTGTATATAAATGTATATATACATATTTAACATGATTAATAAATGCTTTAATATCTCATTTTGTATTAATAACAACAAGTTATATGTGTATTTTGAAACTACTAACTTAAGTTTTCAAAACAATAACTATACGTAACGTTATTTGACATAAATACTTAAGACTTATAATGTTATACATATATTGTATAAGTAATGTATTTAATTACTTTTAAAGAACTTAAATACATAAAACCATATAAGTGTATTCACAAAAGATAGCTATATTTGAATCCTCATTTCATTTTTCACAAAATTTCTATACGTATACCTAGAGTATTTGTACTCGTATCATACCTAGCTCCTATACGTATTTACTAATAGTAAATACACATCAAAATCACCACCTAACCAGCCATTATTCATGCCCTTAGAGCTAGGTAATTACTTTTGGATGATTACTTGACTAATTAACAAAATTACAAACTAAAAATCTTATCATGTATTACATGATACACGTTTTTTTTAGGTTATAAGTATCACCATTTCTAGTTCATTTTCTAACCTCATTTTTAGTTAAACACACACTCTTTCACAACCCTTAAAACCCTTAATCAATTCAGCAAAGTTTCCAAGAAGATCTAGCTTCAAAAACCATACTAAAACACCATAAGAAAACCATACAAAAACACTTCAAGAAAACCCTCCAAGAACACCAACTTACTCCCAATCTTTCATCCACTTCTATCACCCTTTTGATTCTAGCTTCTTACTCCTCTTTTACAGCAAACTTATCCAAGGAACTTGAGGTAGAATCTATGTTCATAACCTTATTCAATTCATATATATATAGCTATCTTATTTTGTGGTACAAAAGTTTAACAACAAGAACATAGTTTGAATGTTTTCAAACTTGTTTGCAAACTAAATAGATCCTTCTAACTTAACTTTTAAAATACTTCAAGACCTGTAATATAACTTATGTATATGCTAATTTAACAAGGTAAAACTTGGTTTTTCAAAGTATAAGTATTTTTAGAAAAATGGTCATTAAATGATTTTGTTGTAACAAAAATGTTTAACTTCATATGTTTCACTAATGTTTCACTTATGCCGTATGATTTTGAATACAAACCAAGGTATTTACAGTTCATAGTCTTAAAGAAGAACTCGATCCAAGAAGATAGCAATTTGAATCAACGAAAACGGATTTGTAACGAAGAAACTATGACCGAAACAAAATTGGTTATCCTAGATCATTTCAACTACGGGATCAATTGGAAAAAAATGATATAAATCACATATTTCTAAGATAACATGATATTTTATATATATGTACTTATAATTCAATTTTATATGGTTCAGGATCACCCGTAAACAATACGAGAAGATTAATCATAAGATCCCATGTTTGTACGCAACACGTCATTTGACAACACCGGTACTTTATGTACGCAACACGTCATTTGACAACACCGGTACCGTGGGTCAAGATTAATCTCGACCAACACATATACGATGGGGTTTTGTTGATTTCGTTGGGGGTTTTATTTATTTCATTGCGGGTATATTAAACATCTAAAAATGAACCATTAAAATTGAATTACTAACATCGGACTACTAACTACGGACTAAGGAATTATTCAAAGTATTAAAAGTATAACAAGTATATATTTATAACGTTTGTTTAAAAATGAAAACATATTGATATATTATATATGGATAGGTTCGTGATATCAACCGGAAGACCGAGTCAAATTATTTATATCATCAAGACAAGAGTGAGTATATAGTCCCACTTTTAAACTCTAAATATTTCGGGATGAGAATACATGTATTTTATGTTTTACATTATGGACACAAGTAACTGAAAAATATATTCTACGTTGAGTTGTACCACTGGCATACTTCCCTGTAGCTTGGTAACTAATATTTACAGCGGTATTGTAAACGCGAATCCTGTTGATAGATCTATCGGGCCTGACAACCCCAACCGGACTGGACGACCAGTATTCAACGGTTGCACAGTACTTCGTTTGGTGACTACACTTGGTACGGTGTAGTAAGATTTCATATTAAAGGGAATATGCGACGTGAAAATGTTAAGTATGGTTACCAAGTGCTCAACCACTTAGAATACTTTTATGAAATTGTTTATATACGAAATCTTGTGGTCTATATATATATATTGCTGCCGGCACTAAACCTATATCTCACCAACTTTATGTTGACCTTTTAAAACATGTTTATTCTCAGGTGATTTCTAAAGCTTCCGCTGCATCATGTTGGATCTAACCAGGATCTTGCGTACGCATGTTTGTGTCAAAAATAAAACTGCATATCCGAGATGTTGTACTGTAAAATATGCTAGAAACCGTGTTGTTATTATCATTTGTAAAGTTTGTAAGTCGAAGATTATCGCTAAACGATAATCATCTTTTTATTGTCTAAAGCTTGTAACAAAAATAACGGTTGTGGTTTGTAATGTATAATATATGCAGTTTCTTTTAAAAATGTCGCATATAGAGGTCAATACCTCGCAATGAAATCATACGTTATCTAACACGTTCTTATGGTTAAGGACGGGTTATGACAGACATCCTCTTAACAACTTTCCATATCTTGTCCACGCCTCATATAGAGTTTCATTTGGCTTCTGTGTGAACGTAACAATTTCTGCTTAAAGTCTTACGGCTTTAGATGCAGGAAAGAATTGTTTAAGAAATTTGTCAACTAAAACGTCCCATGTATCAATCGCCCCTTCAGGTAACGATTCCAACCAATCTTTGGCTTCTCCCTTTAAAGTTCAGGGAAATAACATGAGATATATCTGTTCATCCTCCACTTCTCGTATTTTAAATAGTGTGCAGATTCTATTAAAGGTACGTAGATGTTCATTTGGATCTTCCTTCGGCGCACCACTAAATTGGCATTGATTAGTCACCATGTGTAGAATTTGTCCTTTGATTTCATAATCTGGCGCATTAATGTCTGGATGAGTAATTGCGTGACCTTGGCCAGTGCGTTTAGCTCTCATTCGGTCTTCCATACTTAAAGGTTCCAGATTCTCCATAATTGAATTTGTTGAATCGGAATCACTAGAGGATTCAGATTTAATGGTTCGTTCCTCAACAATCTCTGTTTGAATGATTGGTGGCTCCGGAGGAAAGTTTAGTGGTTCAGGATCTACGAACCGTTCCTGAATATTTTCCGGATTCTCAATTGTGAGGTCGGGTTCAAAAAATGGATTATCGGAAATTTGAACTGAAGTACTTGGTCGACTGGATGACGATTCTAAAGAAAAATCAACGGCGGTTATATTTGCTAAATGTCTTGATCTAGTTACAGGTGGTGAACGTACAAAAGGTGATGAACGTCTTGCTCGGTGCATTCACTGAATATCCTATTAGTTTTTAAAAGGAAAGAAAAATTATAATAAGTTATCCAATTAATAGACTTTTCTGATTTTGCCCACGTTTCGAATAGCCAAAAGATGCAGCAGAGGGGCAGGATTCGTTTGGTCTCAATATAATTGAGGACTGTTTGGCTCCAATAACCCGGTCCACGTACAAATCCAACTATTACTACGAACCAGAAAATTTTGATGTCTATTAATTTAACCACTTAAAATAAATTTTCGTAATTTTAAGAAATTTAGATAAGAAGTAGAAAAAAAATTCTAAGTCCTAAAAACTAGAATGGCGAGAAATAAGAGAGAAAAAGAGTTCGTCGCAAAAGGTCGAAAAAGAAAAAATGGTTGAAAAATAAAAGGTGACGGAAAAATAAAAGAAACTTATAAAAACTTAAAAATACTTGACTAACCTAACCTTATTACTACAACTAACTTAAAATTATAATCGCAAATTGAAATTACTAATTGGAATGATAATTGATACATAGTAAAAGGTGTCTAAAAATATTAAAGCTTACAGGAAAAACTAAATCCCAAATGGAAATAACTTAAAAAAAAAACTAAAACTTAAAAAGGCGTCGCAAAATTCTAAAGTACCTAAATCTTAGTCTAAAGAAAAAGCACTTAAGGAATTCTACGGCAAAGCCTAAAAATCTAGGAGTAAAAATAACTATAGCAAAAACTAAGTTTAAAATTAAATATGAGCTAAAAATACAAATATTACGCTACAACGATTAAAAAGGGACAAAATATAAAAATATACAAAAAGTTGTAAAAAGTACAATTTTTATAAAAATATTATTTTTATATTATTTTTTAATAAAACTACTAATTTTACAAATTAATTAAACTAATTAATACTAAATAAAACAAATTAAATAAAAAGTAAAAGTAAAAATAAAACTAATAATAATAATAATAATAATTAGGTTTAAATAATAATAATAATTAATTAAAACCCGTAATTAATGCAGGATTAGGGTTTTTTGTCGCCTGTCAGAAAGGCTCCGCGAGTCGAGGCATTTATTGCATCAAACCCCGCGAGTCGCGGGGTTCCAGAATTCAGCTGACAGGTTTGAATTTTTACGCGTTTTTCTTTATTTATTTATTTATTTTTTTTTATTTTCTGTTTTCTGTTTTTAAATAAATAAAAGATTTTAAAATAAAACTTATATTTTTATAAACTAAAATAAAAATAAAGAAACTTATAAAACTTAAATATTTAACAAAATCTTAAAAATACATATATTTTTGTTTTTCTTTTTATATTTTTGAATAATTAAAACGTATTTTTACAAAAGCGACTTTTAATAAAAGTAAAATAAAAATCTTTTTTTTTTTTTTTTTTATATTAGCGTTGCGCTTCCGGCTTTTAAGATATTTCCCCGGCAGCGGCGCCAAAAATACTTGATGTTATGCGAGGTGTATATAAAATAGTTATTAATTTTAGCAGAAAACACTATTAAATACGATACAATTTTACACAAGATATTTATTTATTTATAGAATGGATATACTTAAACCTTGCTACAACACTTATAGGCAGTGTACCTAATCGTACAGTAGTGTAGTTTTTAGTAAGTCCGGTTCGTTCCACAGGGAAATCTTTAAACAAAGCTCAACGCTATATTAGTTTACTTTTATTAAAAATACAAATATATATATAAGTAATATTATTATTATAAAGGGGGGTTTTTACCGTTTAATGACCGGTTTGTCGATTTTAAGACTTTAGTCGCAGTTAAAACCTAATGTAAAATATAAAATAAATACAAGACTTAAATTAAAGTGTAAAGTAAATAACGATAATGAAATTGCGAATAATAAAAGTGCGATAAAATAAACTTGCGATAATTAAAAAGTATGATAATTAAAAGTGCAATTAAATAACAATAAATAAAAATGCGATAATTAGAAGTGCAATTAAATATAAAATAAAGGAAATTAAATATGAAATAAAAGAATTATGCTTATTTAAACTTCCGTAATCATGATGTTTGACGTGTTGATTTTAGTTTTATGCCCATGGGTTAATTGTCCTTTGTCCTGGATTATTTAATCTGTCCGTCTGGTTTTTGTCCATAACAGTCCATCAGTCATAAATATAAAGTGCGAGTGTCCTCGTCAAATTATTCTTATACCCGAAGTTAAATATTCCAACTAATTGGGGATTCGAATTGTAACAAGGTTTTAATACTTTGTTTAATGAATACACCAGGTTATCGACTGCGTGTAAACCAAGGTTTTACTACTTTGTTAACAATTACACCAATTACCCTTGAATGTAATTTCACCCCCGTTTTAATTATTCTAGTGGCTATTAATCTATTCCCGTGTCCGGTTAAATGAACGATTATTCGTACATATAAATACCCCGCCCATCGTGTCCGATTGAGTGTATATGGTAATTTATAGGGACGCTCAATTGTAAATCTTTATATTAACATTAACAAACTTTCATTTAGTTAAACAAATATAAAGCCCATTAATAGACCATAGTCTAATTTCCACAAGTGTTGTTCTTTTGTCCAAACCCCAATTATGGTACAAAGCCCAATTACCCAATTTTAGTAATTAGCCCAACATCATGATTACTTCGTTTTAAATAAGCATAATAATAACTTAGCTACGAGACATTAATATAAAAAGGTTGAACATAACTTACAATGATTAAAAATAGCGTAGCGTTACACGGACAGAATTTCGACTTACACCCTTACAACATTCGCTAACATACCCTTATTATTAGAATTAAAATTAAAATTAAAATATAAATTATATATATATATAAATTTTACGTATGATAAGAGAAGAAAAGGATGATGAATTTTGATCAGAATTCGGTTTGCTTTATAGCCAGAGTCGAAATTTGGGGCTCCGCGACTCGCGGCAAAATCCTCTTCAAATTCCGCGAGTCGCGGAGATAGAAAATACAGCTCACATCTTTTGGAGTCTTTCTTGCCGACGGATTTTATATATAAATATAAAATATAAATAATTAATATAATTATTTATATATTATATTATATTCTTGTGCATAGTAGACTTGTAATTTTTAGTCCGTTGCGTCGAGCGTTAAGAGTTGACTCTGGTCCCGGTTCCGGATTTTCGAACGTCCTTGCGTACAATTTTATATTTTGTACTTTGCGTTTTGAATCTTGTACTCTTGTAATTTCGAGACGTTTCTTATCAATAATTGGAACCTTTTTGATTGTCTTTTGTACTTTTGAGCTTTTTGGTCGTTTGCGTCTTCAATTCGTCGAATCTGTCTTTTGTCTTCACCTTTTATTATTTAAACGATTATCACTTGTAAATAGAACAATTGCAACTAAAAGCTTGTCTTTCTTGAGGAATAATGCTATGAAATATATGTTCGTTTTTAGCATTATCACATGTACTCATCCACATCTTGTAACGGCAATTGCCATACCAACTATCAGGAATTAGCAATCAGTATTTTGAAATCTTGTAGCACGTCTACGCCAACAGTTATATGTGTACATATAACGTCTACCTCTTGGACTTACATACTTCGAATGTGAAGTTTCCGAAAAACACCCCAAACTACTAAACTAGTTCTCCGAATTTTGGAAAAATGTTGATGAAGCAGTAAAAACTGTAAACGACCTTAACAGTCAAAAGTTTGATGATAAAGAATAGTATGGTGGTAAAGCTGAGAAAAAGAGAAAGTTTGGAACTGGAAAACGGATTGAGCAAAGTATGAAAGAGGCTGTGGATAAATCACAAGGACAAAACCTGTCTTCAAAGAATCCAAATGATTCAGTATCTGTTGAAGCCATTAACGAATACCTTGCTTCCGAATCTAAACCCTTGTGGACAATATTCTTCATCATCCTCTGATATTAGAAATTCTAAGATATCATCGTATCTTTCATTATAAATATCCTCCATATTTCTGGAGATAATTTCATAATCATTCTTATCGAAAATCACTTTTCTCATTACGATATCTATGTTACACCATAAAAGAAACTATTTTAGTTTCTAAATTCTGAAACTTTCAAGTTTAAAATATAAATGTTTTGAAGTAATGTTGGGAATTGAAGCATGAGTTAATATAATATAATGACACTTGATCAACGTGATTATATTACAGTAAGTTATGCTGAGTTTCTAATGGAACGTGATAAAGGTTCACAGATCATACCCTCATCATGAACCATGTTACATAACTCTTTCATTCTATTTAACCTCTAAACATATCAAGAAAATATTTTCTTGATGATTCGATCTTTTTCGAGGTATTCTGGTAATTTGACAAGTCAGATTGTGCCATTACCGTTTCTTTCTTAGAACATTAATTATGTTCATTTCAAAATCCATACCTACGAATTTTGGACCATTATTTGCTTGACTTAAAGTCGGGAAGAGAAAACGAAAGCATGAAGCTCCGAAATATAATAGAAAATATAAAGCCCGAAAACAACCCCGAAATTACAAACCGTATATATCAATGCGTATAGCAATATAAAGACACGGGAGAATGAAAAACAATATAACCCCAAGGTAATAGTAGAATAAAATAACCTCCTCTGGTGGCAGATGAAAAAGAAGAATGAATGATATGATAACCAAGAAAATATCAAAAATCAGAACTGGATGAAGCATTTTCACAAATCTTTTGTAAGTATAAAATAAGAAAGAAGATTATAGGAGTGGTAAAAATAAATGAAACGGAAGGGGTTAATTTATAGCAAAATATCAGACATAGCAATCGAGGCAGATTACGCATTTAATCAAAGGAAATCCCAATTTCCTTAAATTCCGAAGAATCAAATCTTATTTAGATAATGAAGATTTTCTATTCCTTAGATTACGAAAATCAATCGTTAATATGTCAAGAGTTAAGACGAATCTATATTCTTCATTTCACTCTTTTACGATAACTTCCCTCATACGCTTCGAGTAATTGGATTGTGTTATCCATATTATTCAACGGTGATAAAACTCTAATTATCAACTCATATACGTCATGAAAACATTTTTATTGTTAGCCATGACGACCTCACTCAAATTTCGGGACGAAATTTCTTTAACGGGTAGGTACTGTGATGACCCGAAAATTTTCGACCAAATTTAAACTTAATCTTATATGATTTCGATACGATAAGCAAAGTCTGTTAAACTGAATCTCAAAATTCTTGAACTATTCAATTACCTTTCGTTTATTCACGATGATGCACGAATAATTATATGTAAATAGATACATATACTATAACTTGAAAACGTAACTAAGTGTTGGGTATATGATATTGTGCATTAATCTTATTTGATTAATTACCTGATTGATATATTTAACTACGGAGTTAAAAGATTATGCCAAACGATTCAAGTAAAAGATATTTACTGAGTCTCTTAAGGATTATGATATCATTACGGGTCTCTATTGAGAGGTCCACGTTGATTTGAGAAATCATTCATTTTTAACGGTATTCGGAACAAATGATAAAGTGTTTGTTTAAATAACGTAACTTGGACACATACAATAATAAGGAATATTAACTGTTGGAATCAGATATATGAATAACCTGTGTTATGTATTTTAAAAACGTGTTTATTAAATATTGAATATATATATTTAAATATAATATTAACTTGGTCATAAAACAATCTGTTATTATATATATAATAACAAATAACGAGACGATGATTTATAGAAGTAAATGACCAAAATACTCAAAAGTTTAAGATATACTTTGAGTGGTATAGTTTAGGAATAATTTAAGACTATATTTTGACAAAGGTACGAGTCGCGAAACGTAATGTACAAGTTTTCTCAACGTACGAAGAGACACTCGAAAAACCGGAACTGGGACATAAGTCGAGTGATGACGTACGACTTATCGAAACAAAAATTACAAGTCAACTATGCATGTGAATTTAATATAATATATAATTAATTATTTAAATTAAATATATTATATATATTATATTAAATTATGTCGACAAACAAAATTACAAAAAATATGTGAGCTGGATCTGACGGCCATGCGATCGCATGGCAAATAGGCATAAAACCCATGCAATCGCATGGGCATCAGAATCAGGCCACACCTATAAAAGCTCAAGCATTTTGGTCTCTGTCTTACATACATACATATCATACTCCATATTTATATTATTATTATTATTATTATTATTATTAAGATTAATATTATTATTAATCTTATTATTATTAATATTATTAATTAATATTATACATAAAATACTACGACGAGGTTATGAGTGTGTCACTTTCAAAATGGTTTTAAGAGCGGGATAGAGCTAAGGAAATTATGGGTTATTGCCAAGGAGGTTATGGGTAATGTTCGGGGATATATTTATGAATCAAACCTAGTGTTTATCATCTCATTACGTCTACGTACTTTCCTACAATATTGAATCTCAATATTAATACGTAAGTACTTATATTTTATCTATTATATATTAATAGTGTATCCATGTCTAGTACTCGAGTATATATATTTATAAATGCTTGTATGCTAAATTTCGTCGTTAAACAGTTTATAATGAATCACGAATTAAATCCATATATTACTGGTAAAAGGTATATGATATACATGTTTTTGGAAAGCTGGCGAAAAATCGATAACTTTTCATTTAGACACCGAATAGTTTCGATGAACGGATTAAAAGATATGATCAACTGAATTATGATTGACGTTATTTGAAATTGTTTTTGAATCTACAATTAAGATTTAAACAACTTGTTTACGAGATTGATAAAGTGAATTTTTAAATATTGCTAACCGAGTAAATGAATCTTTATATAAGGCACGTCTCATTTTGTTAAACTATTGTCAAAATTGACTTTTTGAAACGACTTTGGATAACTTTTGTATGTCGATCTCGAGCATTAGGATTGTGATACACTATGACCTGACCTAGCTTGATAGACATTTATTGACCAACATATGTTCTCTAGGTTGAGATCTACGATTCTTTGATATACCGAGTTTCGGTCACATTACGATGAACAACTGTATGTGCTGCTAAGGTGAGTTTCATATGATCCCTTTTACTCTCTACATTTTTGGGCTGAGAATACATGCAAATGCTTTATTAACCGATATACAATATTTATATGTGTGAGTTTCATTTGCTCCCCTTTTTAATTGCTTTTGCAATCTATATTTTTGGGCTGAGAATACATGCAATTTATTTTAAAACGCAATGGATACAAGTACATACTAAATTCTACACTGAGTTTGAACCGAAAATCCCTTAGCTTTGGTAACTAGTAGCTGCCAGTACATAGGATATGGACTGGTGGGCGCGAATAACAGTATATGGATCCATAGGGCTTGACATCCCCGTCCGAGCTAGAGCGCTAGCCTTTTAACGGACGTGTGTTATTTGAGTTTAGGACACGTTGGTTTGCGTGTATTAAAACGAATGGGGTATTTATCATTATAACGTTAAAGCTTAGTTACCAGGGTGCTCTGTTATGTAGAATCTATTGATAAACGTTTCTGGATGAAACAACTGAAATCTTGTTATCCACTTTTATATACAGATTATGCGAAACACTAAAACTATGAACTCACCAACCTTTGTGTTGACACTTGTTAGCATGTTTATTCTCAGGTTTCCTAGAAGTCTTCCGCTGTTTGCTTACATGTTATACAAGCTATGTGCATGGAGTCTTGCATGCTTTATTCAAGAAAACGTTGCATTCACAAAATCATCACCATGTATCTTATTTTGACTGCATTGTCAACGGAAGTTCTATTGTAAACTATTATTTAAGGTGATTGTCTATATGTAGAAATCATCAGATGTCGAAAACCTTTGATTTAAATCTTCATTGATGGTGTGCCTTTTCAAAAGAATGCAATGTTTACAAAACGTATCATATAGAGGTCAAATACCTCGCAATGAAATCGATGAATGATGTGTTCGTCCATATGGATTTGGAGCGATCGTCACATCTTGGGCCAATAACAGACTCAAAAATTATGTTGTTATAACAATAACGACCTTTGATAACATTTTGATGATAATGATAATATGATACATGAAATCATGAAGGTGATGATATGTGACGACCCGTCCAAATCTACTTGGACGAATACATCATTCATTGATTTCATAGTGAGGTTTTGACCTCTATATGATACGTTTTGTAAACATTGCATTCTTTTTAAAAGGTACACAATAAATGAATATCCATTTCTAAGGTTTTCAACGTTTGATGATTTCTACATATAGACAATCACCATAAATAATAGTTTACCATAATACATCTGTTGACAATGCAGTCCAAATAAGATACACGGTGATGATTTTGTGAATGCAAAGTTTTCTTGAATAAAGCATGTATGACTCCATGCACATAGCTTGTATCACATATAAGCAAACAGCGGAAGACTTCTAGAAACCTGAGAATAAACATGCTTAAAAGTGTCAACACAAAGGTTGGTGAGTTCATAGTTTTAATGTTGCGCATAATCTGTATATAAAGGTGAATCACAAGTTTTCAGTTGTTTCATCCAGAAACGTTTATCAAAATATTCTACGAAATTGAGCACCTTGGTAACTAAACTTAACGTATATATAATTTGTACCCTTTGTATAATCATCTTAATAATACACGCAAACCAACGTGTACGCTTCTCAAATAGCATACGTCCGTTAAAAGGCTAGCGCTCTAGCTCGGACGGGGATATCAAGCCCTATGGATCCATATACAACTACTCGCGCCCACCAGTTCTTATAACTGGCAGTTACTAGTTACCAAAGCTAAGGGATTTTCGGTTCAAACTCAGTGTAGAATTTAGTATGTACTTGTATCCATTGCGTTTAAAATAAAGTGCATGTATTCTCAGCCCAAAAATATATATTGCAAAAGCAATTAAAAAGGGAGCAAATGAAACTCACGCATATAAATATTGTATATCGGTTAACAAAGCATTTGCATGTATTCTCAGCCCAAAAATATAGAGAGTAAAAGGGATCTTATGAAACTCACATCAAATCAGTTTAGCATTTGTATCAATTTCATAAAATGGTTATAAAAGCATTCGCATGTATTCTCAGTCCCAAAAATGTAAATAAAAAGGGAGCAAATGAAACTCACCTTAGCAGCACATAAGGTTGTTCACCAAAAATGACCGAAACTTGGAATGCAAAATTAACCGTAGATCTCAACCTAGAGAACATATGTTGGTCAATACATGTCTAATGGGTAATAGTGTATCACAATCCTAATGCTCGAGATTGACATACAAAAGTTATCAAAAGTCATTTCAAAAAGTCAATCTGATTCAATACTATAGTTGAATGATTATGATAATCGAAACATTTTAACATTTCACATAGTTTCCCAATTCTTATAAAATTAGACTATAGTTTTTATAAGGCTTTAAAATATGATAAAATAATCAATTTTGACAATTGTTCAACAAAACAAGACGTGCCTTATATAAGGGTTCATTTACTCGGCTGGTAATATTCAAAAATCCAATTTATCAATCTTACAAACAAGTTATTTAAATATCAGTTGTAGATTCAAAAGCAATTTCAATTAACATCAATCATAATTCAGTTGATCCTATCTTTTAATTCGTTCACCGAAATTACGCGATTTCTAAATGAAAAGTTATTGATTTTTCGCCAGCTTTCCAAAAACATGCATATCATATACCTTTTATCAGTAACATATGTATTTAATTCATGATTCATCATAAACTGTTTAACGACAAAATTAATCGTACTAGCATTCATAATCCTATATACTCGAGCACTAGTCAGGGATACACTATTAATATACAATAGATAAGATATAAATGCTTACGTATCAATATTGTGATTCAATATTGTAGAAAAGTACGTAGACGCAATAGAGAAGATAAACATTAGGTTTGACTTGCCAATAATACCCACGTACATTACCCATAACCTCCATAGCTATAACCCATAATTTCCTTAGCTCTATCCCGTTCGAAAAGCTTGTTTTGAAGTGACACGCTCATGACCTCGTCGTAGTATTTTATGTATAATACTACTAATAATAATAAAATAAATAATAATAATAATAATAATAATAATAATAATAATAATAATAATAATAATAATAATAATAATAATAATAATAATAATAATAATAATAATAATAATAATTCCTGATTCTGATGCCCATGCGATCGCATGGGTTTTATGCCTATTTGCCATGCGATCACATGGCCGTCAGATCCAGCTCACATATTTTTTTGTTTTCTTGTTTGTCGACATAATTAAATATAATATATATAATTTAAATAATTAATTATATATTATATTAAATTCATGTGCATAGTTGACTTGTAATTTTCGTTCCGAAGACTCGCACGTTGTCACTCGACTTATGTCCCGGTTCCGGTTTCTCGAACGCATTTTCGTACGCTTATAAAACTCGCAATTTACGTTTTGTGACTCGTACCTTTGTCAAAATATAGTCTTAAATTATCAATAAACTATATCATTTAAAGTGTATCTTAAACTTTCGAGTGTTTTGGTCATTTACTTCTATAAATCATTGTCTCGCTATTTGTTAATATATATATATAATAACAAATCATTTTATGACCAAGTTAATATATATTTTCAACATTCATAAACACGTTTTAAATATACGTCACAAGTTATTCATACAATTAATATTCCAACTTATCATATATATTCAAATAAATATTTAAACCAATAAGTTTAATGTATGGTATTAAACAATTAATACATTGTTACGTTTTCAAGTTATAGTATATATATATGTATCTATATACATATAATTGTTCGCGAATCGTCGAGAACAACCGAAAGGTATTTGAATAGTTCAAAAATTTTGAGATTTAGTTTTACAGACTTTGCTTATCGTGTCAGAAATGTTAATCATACAAAGATTAAGTTTAAATTTGGTGTCCGGGTCATCACAGTACCTACCCGTTAAAGAAATTTCGTCCCGAAATTTGAGTGAGGTCGTCATGACTAACAATAAAAATGTTTTCATGACGTATATGTGTTGATAAATAGAGTTTTATCACCGTTGAATAATATGGATAAAACAATCTGATTATTCGAAGCGTATGAGAGAAGTTATCGTAAAAGAATGAAATGAAGAATAGAGATTCGTCTTAACTCTTGATGTATTAACGATTGATTTCCGTAATTTATGGAATAGAAAATCTTCATAATCTAAATAAGATTTGATTCTTCGGATTTTATGGAAATTAAGATTTCCTTTGATTAAATGCGTAATTTGCCTCGATTGCTATGTTTGATATTTCGCTATAAATTGACCTCTTCCGTTTCATTATTTTCATTACTCTTACATCTTCTTCCTCATTTCCTATTTTCAAAAGATTGTGAAAATTGCTTCATCCAGTTCTGATTCTTGATATACTCCTAACTTTCATATCTGTCATTCTTCTTTTTCATCTACCACCGGAGGAATCAGCTTACTTCTACTTTACCCTTGGGGTTATAGTGCTTTTAATTCTCCCGTGTCTTTATGTTGCGATAAACATTGATATAGACGGTTTGTAATTTATGTGTTGTTATCGGGCTTTATATTCTCCCTTATATTTCAAAGTTCCTGCTTCTGTCTTCTATAATTATTGTCATCCCCAGTTAATGTTTTCTTTTATTTGTTGCGATTTATACCCCAATTTCTATTTCGGAGTTTTGTCCCTCCGTTTCTTCTTCTTGTGACTAAGCATTGCTTGTAATGGTCCAGCATGACTTACTGTAATATAATCACGTTGATCAAGTGTCATTATATTATACTAACTCATGCTTCAGCTCCCAACACTACTTCAAAAATATTCATATTTTAAACTCGAAGGTTTCAGAATTTAGAAACTAAAATAGTTTCTTTTATGATGTAACACAGATATCATAAGGAGAAAATTGATTTCCGATAAGAATGATTATGGAATTATCTCCAGAAATATGGAGGATATTTATAATGAAAGATACGATGATATTTTAGAATTTCTAATATCAGAGGATGATGAAGAATATTGTCCGCAAGGGTTTAGATTCGGAAGCAAGGTATTCGTTAATGACTTCGGTAGATACTGAATCATTTGGATTCTTTGAAGGTAGGTTTAGTCTTTGTGATTTGTCCACCGCCTCCTTCATTGTTTGCTCAATCCGTTTTCCAGTTCCAAACCTTCTCTTTTTCTGAGCTTTGCCAACACACTATTCTTTATTATCAAACTTTTGACTGTTAAGGTCATTTACAGTTTTTTCGGCTTCATCAGCATTCAAAGTTATCATAACCGAATCGTCGGTTATTAATTCGAGGTGTTTTTAAAAGTTTGAAGGATTTGCATGAAGGTTGTATTTGTCAAGATACATATGATGTTCTAGAATTTTGAATGACACAAATATTTTTCTGGGTTTTATGAATAAAAGTGATGTTCTAGAACAGTTTTAAAGTCAAAGTATAGCTTCGAAATATGTAGGAATCTAAGAATGATGATATCGGTTATATCTCGACTTGGATTATGATATGTTAAAATCAGAATATTTAATTGAATTTAAATGAGTATGGTTGTTTTGTTTTCTATGAAAGAATATATCTCGTTATGAAAGTAGTGAGTATAGTTGATGATTTGTTGAATCAAAATCGAAGAATGTAATATATTAATTGTGAATTTATATATATCCCTCGGGTATTACCTACCCGTTAAAATATTCTCACCGTTAACAGTTTGTACAAAACAGTTTTCTTAATTACATTCTTTATGAAAATACACCTATATATATATTTTCTTTAGATGTAATCATAATTTTAATGAGTTAACATAATATTAATCTCATCTGGTTTTTGACTAGTACTAGAATATATAATCTCTAAAACTTTTAGAAACTACATATTCTCTGCAGAATATTTCTTCGATGAAGTTATGAATCAATACTTCATCGTTTGTTGTTGTTGGTATTCCTTGGTATCTATGGTGCGTATGACGTTGATGTTCGAGGTACAGATTGTGATGTTGAGGTGTGGGATGCAGATGTTGTTGTTAGTGGTGGTGATGGTACTGTTGGTGTTGCTGATGGTGGTACTGTTGCTGTCGTTGCTACTGCTGGTGCTTGTAACCTTTGCACCATATTCTCCAAAGTCACTACTCGAGCGCGAAGTTCGTTGACTTCTTCTATTACACCGGGATGATTTTCGGTTCGGACGAGCGGATGAATAAGATTTAGAATATGAGATAGTATATAATTATGACTAGATATTCTGGAAATGAGAGAGAAAATGGTATTACGAACAGGTTCGCCGGTAAGTGCTTCAGGTTCTTCGCCAATAGGGCAATGTGGTGGATGGAAGGGATCGCCTTCTTCTTGTCTCCAATAACTAAGTAAGCTACGAACCTATCCCCAATTCATCCAGAATAGATGATGGCTAATTGGTTGATCCATTCCGGTTACACCGTCTTCGGAGTTCAGGTGAATATCCATATCGGAATAGATGTCGGAGTTTAAGGAATTTGAACTAGATACGGGATCCATCTTGTATAATTAGAGAGATGATTTTTGATATGAAATAGATTATAAAATTTAGATTGGTACTCTTTAATACATAATTTACATATGTATATATAATACCAAAATTCCATAAATCACGGAGGAATTTTCGAAAGATGTCAAGTAAAGTTTACAGTAACAGATACGCTAAGATATGAATTTTGTCGATACACTATCTGTGCCGTAAATGCAGGAAAACGTGTCTAAATAACCATGTAATTTCTGACAAGAATTGATAAGCAAAACTTGGTAAAAAATAGATACGGTCATAGTCCAGACTCACTAATGCATCCTAACAATTACCAGTTAAACACACTAATGTAAATTCTGGTTCCCTATGACCTCAAGCTCTGATACCAACTGTGACGACCCGTCCAAATCTACTTGAACGAATACATCATTCATTGATTTCATAGTGAGGTTTTGACCTCTATATGATACATTTTGTAAACATTGCATTCTTTTTAAAAGGTACACAATAAATGAATATCCATTTCTAAGGTTTTCAACGTTTGATGATTTCTACATATAGACAATCACCATAAATAATAGTTTACCATAATACATTTGTTGACAATGCAGTCCAAATAAGATACACGGTGATGATTTTGTGAATGCAAAGTTTTCTTGAATAAAGCATGTATGACTCCATGCAGATAGCTTGTATCACATATAAGCAAACAGCGGAAGACTTCTAGAAACCTGAGAATAAACATGCTTAAAAGTGTCAACACAAAGGTTGGTGAGTTCATAGTTTTAATGTTGCGCATAATCTGTATATAAAGGTGAATCACAAGTTTTCAGTTGTTTCATCCAGAAACGTTTATCAAAATATTCTACGAAATTGAGCACCTTGGTAACTAAACTTAACGTATATATAATTTGTACCCTTTGTATAATCATCTTAATAATACACGCAAACCAACGTGTACGCTTCTCAAATAGCATACGTCCGTTAAAAGGCTAGCGCTCTAGCTCGGACGGGGATATCAAGCCCTATGGATCCATATACAACTACTCGCGCCCACCAGTTCTTATAACTGGCAGTTACTAGTTACCAAAGCTAAGGGATTTTCGGTTCAAACTCAGTGTAGAATTTAGTATGTACTTGTATCCATTGCGTTTAAAATAAAGTGCATGTATTCTCAGCCCAAAAATATATATTGCAAAAGCAATTAAAAAGGGAGCAAATGAAACTCACGCATATAAATATTGTATATCGGTTAACAAAGCATTTGCATGTATTCTCAGCCCAAAAATATAGAGAGTAAAAGGGATCTTATGAAACTCACATCAAATCAGTTTAGCATTTGTATCAATTTCATAAAATGGTTATAAAAGCATTCGCATGTATTCTCAGTCCCAAAAATGTAAATAAAAAGGGAGCAAATGAAACTCACCTTAGCAGCACATAAGGTTGTTCACCAAAAATGACCGAAACTTGGAATGCAAAATTAACCGTAGATCTCAACCTAGAGAACATATGTTGGTCAATACATGTCTAATGGGTAATAGTGTATCACAATCCTAATGCTCGAGATTGACATACAAAAGTTATCAAAAGTCATTTCAAAAAGTCAATCTGATTCAATACTATAGTTGAATGATTATGATAATCGAAACATTTTAACATTTTACATAGTTTCCCAATTCTTATAAAATTAGACTATAGTTTTTATAAGGCTTTAAAATATGATAAAATAATCAATTTTGACAATTGTTCAACAAAACAAGACGTGCCTTATATAAGGGTTCATTTACTCGGCTGGTAATATTCAAAAATCCAATTTATCAATCTTACAAACAAGTTATTTAAATATCAGTTGTAGATTCAAAAGCAATTTCAATTAACATCAATCATAATTCAGTTGATCCTATCTTTTAATTCGTTCACCGAAATTACGCGATTTCTAAATGAAAAGTTATTGATTTTTCGCCAGCTTTCCAAAAACATGCATATCATATACCTTTTATCAGTAACATATGTATTTAATTCATGATTCATCATAAACTGTTTAACGACAAAATTAATCGTACTAGCATTCATAATCCTATATACTCGAGCACTAGTCAGGGATACACTATTAATATACAATAGATAAGATATAAATGCTTACGTATCAATATTGTGATTCAATATTGTAGAAAAGTACGTAGACGCAATAGAGAAGATAAACATTAGGTTTGACTTGCCAATAATACCCACGTACATTACCCATAACCTCCATAGCTATAACCCATAATTTCCTTAGCTCTATCCCGTTCGAAAAGCTTGTTTTGAAGTGACACGCTCATGACCTCGTCGTAGTATTTTATGTATAATACTACTAATAATAATAAAATAAATAATAATAATAATAATAATAATAATAATAATAATAATAATAATAATAATAATAATAATAATAATAATAATAATAATAATAATAATAATAATTTAAATAAATAAATAATTTACAGAGTAATATATATGTAAACAACTCGAGCAGAAACCAGGTATTTATAGGCATAATTCCTGATTCTGATGCCCATGCGATCGCATGGGTTTTATGCCTATTTGCCATGCGATCGCATGGCCGTCAGATCCAGCTCACATATTTTTTTGTTTTCTTGTTTGTCGACATAATTAAATATAATATATATAATTTAAATAATTAATTATATATTATATTAAATTCATGTGCATAGTTGACTTGTAATTTTCGTTCCGAAGACTCGCACGTTGTCACTCGACTTATGTCCCGGTTCCGGTTTCTCGAACGCATTTTCGTACGCTTATAAAACTCGCAATTTACGTTTTGTGACTCGTACCTTTGTCAAAATATAGTCTTAAATTATCAATAAACTATATCATTTAAAGTGTATCTTAAACTTTCGAGTGTTTTGGTCATTTACTTCTATAAATCATTGTCTCGCTATTTGTTAATATATATATATAATAACAAATCATTTTATGACCAAGTTAATATATATTTTCAACATTCATAAACACGTTTTAAATATACGTCACAAGTTATTCATACAATTAATATTCCAACTTATCATATATATTCAAATAAATATTTAAACCAATAAGTTTAATGTATGGTATTAAACAATTAATACATTGTTACGTTTTCAAGTTATAGTATATATATATGTATCTATATACATATAATTGTTCGCGAATCGTCGAGAACAACCGAAAGGTATTTGAATAGTTCAAAAATTTTGAGATTTAGTTTTACAGACTTTGCTTATCGTGTCAGAAATGTTAATCATACAAAGATTAAGTTTAAATTTGGTGTCCGGGTCATCACAGTACCTACCCGTTAAAGAAATTTCGTCCCGAAATTTGAGTGAGGTCGTCATGACTAACAATAAAAATGTTTTCATGACGTATATGTGTTGATAAATAGAGTTTTATCACCGTTGAATAATATGGATAAAACAATCTGATTATTCGAAGCGTATGAGAGAAGTTATCGTAAAAGAATGAAATGAAGAATAGAGATTCGTCTTAACTCTTGATGTATTAACGATTGATTTCCGTAATTTATGGAATAGAAAATCTTCATAATCTAAATAAGATTTGATTCTTCGGATTTTATGGAAATTAAGATTTCCTTTGATTAAATGCGTAATTTGCCTCGATTGCTATGTTTGATATTTCGCTATAAATTGACCTCTTCCGTTTCATTATTTTCATTACTCTTACATCTTCTTCCTCATTTCCTATTTTCAAAAGATTGTGAAAATTGCTTCATCCAGTTCTGATTCTTGATATACTCCTAACTTTCATATCTGTCATTCTTCTTTTTCATCTACCACCGGAGGAATCAGCTTACTTCTACTTTACCCTTGGGGTTATAGTGCTTTTAATTCTCCCGTGTCTTTATGTTGCGATAAACATTGATATAGACGGTTTGTAATTTATGTGTTGTTATCGGGCTTTATATTCTCCCTTATATTTCAAAGTTCCTGCTTCTGTCTTCTATAATTATTGTCATCCCCAGTTAATGTTTTCTTTTATTTGTTGCGATTTATACCCCAATTTCTATTTCGGAGTTTTGTCCCTCCGTTTCTTCTTCTTGTGACTAAGCATTGCTTGTAATGGTCCAGAATTCGCAGATATGAATTTCGAAATGAACATTGTTAATGTTCTAAGAAGAAAATGGTAATGGCATGATCTTGATTTGTTAAATTACCAGAATACCCTGGAAAAGACAGAATCATCAAGAAATATTTTCTTGATATTTTAGAGATTAACTAGAATACATGAGTCGTATGACATAGCACATGATGATGTTATGATCTGTGAATCATCACGTTCCATTTAGAAACTCAGCATGACTTACTGTAATATAATCACGTTGATCAAGTGTCATTATATTATACTAACTCATGCTTCAGCTCCCAACACTACTTCAAAAATATTCATATTTTAAACTCGAAGGTTTCAGAATTTAGAAACTAAAATAGTTTCTTTTATGATGTAACACAGATATCATAAGGAGAAAATTGATTTCCGATAAGAATGATTATGGAATTATCTCCAGAAATATGGAGGATATTTATAATGAAAGATACGATGATATTTTAGAATTTCTAATATCAGAGGATGATGAAGAATATTGTCCGCAAGGGTTTAGATTCGGAAGCAAGGTATTCGTTAATGACTTCAGTAGATACTGAATCATTTGGATTCTTTGAAGGTAGGTTTAGTCTTTGTGATTTGTCCACCGCCTCCTTCATTGTTTGCTCAATCCGTTTTCCAGTTCCAAACCTTCTCTTTTTCTGAGCTTTGCCAACACACTATTCTTTATTATCAAACTTTTGACTGTTAAGGTCATTTACAGTTTTTTCGGCTTCATCAGCATTCAAAGTTATCATAACCGAATCGTCGGTTATTAATTCGAGGTGTTTTTAAAAGTTTGAAGGATTTGCATGAAGGTTGTATTTGTCAAGATACATATGATGTTCTAGAATTTTGAATGACACAAATATTTTTCTGGGTTTTATGAATAAAAGTGATGTTCTAGAACAGTTTTAAAGTCAAAGTATAGCTTCGAAATATGTAGGAATCTAAGAATGATGATATCGGTTATATCTCGACTTGGATTATGATATGTTAAAATCAGAATATTTAATTGAATTTAAATGAGTATGGTTGTTTTGTTTTCTATGAAAGAATATATCTCGTTATGAAAGTAGTGAGTATAGTTGATGATTTGTTGAATCAAAATCGAAGAATGTAATATATTAATTGTGAATTTATATATATCCCTCGGGTATTACCTACCCGTTAAAATATTCTCACCGTTAACAGTTTGTACAAAACAGTTTTCTTAATTACATTCTTTATGAAAATACACCTATATATATATTTTCTTTAGATGTAATCATAATTTTAATGAGTTAACATAATATTAATCTCATCTGGTTTTTGACTAGTACTAGAATATATAATCTCTAAAACTTTTAGAAACTACATATTCTCTGCAGAATATTTCTTCGATGAAGTTATGAATCAATACTTCATCGTTTGTTGTTGTTGGTATTCCTTGGTATCTATGGTGCGTATGACGTTGATGTTCGAGGTACAGATTGTGATGTTGAGGTGTGGGATGCAGATGTTGTTGTTAGTGGTGGTGATGGTACTGTTGGTGTTGCTGATGGTGGTACTGTTGCTGTCGTTGCTACTGCTGGTGCTTGTAACCTTTGCACCATATTCTCCAAAGTCACTACTCGAGCGCGAAGTTCGTTGACTTCTTCTATTACACCGGGATGATTTTCGGTTCGGACGAGCGGATGAATAAGATTTAGAATATGAGATAGTATATAATTATGACTAGATATTCTGGAAATGAGAGAGAAAATGGTATTACGAACAGGTTCGCCGGTAAGTGCTTCAGGTTCTTCGCCAATAGGGCAATGTGGTGGATGGAAGGGATCGCCTTCTTCTTGTCTCCAATAACTAAGTAAGCTACGAACCTATCCCCAATTCATCCAGAATAGATGATGGCTAATTGGTTGATCCATTCCGGTTACACCGTCTTCGGAGTTCAGGTGAATATCCATATCGGAATAGATGTCGGAGTTTAAGGAATTTGAACTAGATACGGGATCCATCTTGTATAATTAGAGAGATGATTTTTGATATGAAATAGATTATAAAATTTAGATTGGTACTCTTTAATACATAATTTACATATGTATATATAATACCAAAATTCCATAAATCACGGAGGAATTTTCGAAAGATGTCAAGTAAAGTTTACAGTAACAGATACGCTAAGATATGAATTTTGTCGATACACTATCTGTGCCGTAAATGCAGGAAAACGTGTCTAAATAACCATGTAATTTCTGACAAGAATTGATAAGCAAAACTTGGTAAAAAATAGATACGGTCATAGTCCAGACTCACTAATGCATCCTAACAATTACCAGTTAAACACACTAATGTAAATTCTGGTTCCCTATGACCTCAAGCTCTGATACCAACTGTGACGACCCGTCCAAATCTACTTGAACGAATACATCATTCATTGATTTCATAGTGAGGTTTTGACCTCTATATGATACATTTTGTAAACATTGCATTCTTTTTAAAAGGTACACAATAAATGAATATCCATTTCTAAGGTTTTCAACGTTTGATGATTTCTACATATAGACAATCACCATAAATAATAGTTTACCATAATACATTTGTTGACAATGCAGTCCAAATAAGATACACGGTGATGATTTTGTGAATGCAAAGTTTTCTTGAATAAAGCATGTATGACTCCATGCACATAGCTTGTATCACATATAAGCAAACAGCGGAAGACTTCTAGAAACCTGAGAATAAACATGCTTAAAAGTGTCAACACAAAGGTTGGTGAGTTCATAGTTTTAATGTTGCGCATAATCTGTATATAAAGGTGAATCACAAGTTTTCAGTTGTTTCATCCAGAAACGTTTATCAAAATATTCTACGAAATTGAGCACCTTGGTAACTAAACTTAACGTATATATAATTTGTACCCTTTGTATAATCATCTTAATAATACACGCAAACCAACGTGTACGCTTCTCAAATAGCATACGTCCGTTAAAAGGCTAGCGCTCTAGCTCGGACGGGGATATCAAGCCCTATGGATCCATATACAACTACTCGCGCCCACCAGTTCTTATAACTGGCAGTTACTAGTTACCAAAGCTAAGGGATTTTCGGTTCAAACTCAGTGTAGAATTTAGTATGTACTTGTATCCATTGCGTTTAAAATAAAGTGCATGTATTCTCAGCCCAAAAATATATATTGCAAAAGCAATTAAAAAGGGAGCAAATGAAACTCACGCATATAAATATTGTATATCGGTTAACAAAGCATTTGCATGTATTCTCAGCCCAAAAATATAGAGAGTAAAAGGGATCTTATGAAACTCACATCAAATCAGTTTAGCATTTGTATCAATTTCATAAAATGGTTATAAAAGCATTCGCATGTATTCTCAGTCCCAAAAATGTAAATAAAAAGGGAGCAAATGAAACTCACCTTAGCAGCACATAAGGTTGTTCACCAAAAATGACCGAAACTTGGAATGCAAAATTAACCGTAGATCTCAACCTAGAGAACATATGTTGGTCAATACATGTCTAATGGGTAATAGTGTATCACAATCCTAATGCTCGAGATTGACATACAAAAGTTATCAAAAGTCATTTCAAAAAGTCAATCTGATTCAATACTATAGTTGAATGATTATGATAATCGAAACATTTTAACATTTCACATAGTTTCCCAATTCTTATAAAATTAGACTATAGTTTTTATAAGGCTTTAAAATATGATAAAATAATCAATTTTGACAATTGTTCAACAAAACAAGACGTGCCTTATATAAGGGTTCATTTACTCGGCTGGTAATATTCAAAAATCCAATTTATCAATCTTACAAACAAGTTATTTAAATATCAGTTGTAGATTCAAAAGCAATTTCAATTAACATCAATCATAATTCAGTTGATCCTATCTTTTAATTCGTTCACCGAAATTACGCGATTTCTAAATGAAAAGTTATTGATTTTTCGCCAGCTTTCCAAAAACATGCATATCATATACCTTTTATCAGTAACATATGTATTTAATTCATGATTCATCATAAACTGTTTAACGACAAAATTAATCGTACTAGCATTCATAATCCTATATACTCGAGCACTAGTCAGGGATACACTATTAATATACAATAGATAAGATATAAATGCTTACGTATCAATATTGTGATTCAATATTGTAGAAAAGTACGTAGACGCAATAGAGAAGATAAACATTAGGTTTGACTTGCCAATAATACCCACGTACATTACCCATAACCTCCATAGCTATAACCCATAATTTCCTTAGCTCTATCCCGTTCGAAAAGCTTGTTTTGAAGTGACACGCTCATGACCTCGTCGTAGTATTTTATGTATAATACTACTAATAATAATAAAATAAATAATAATAATAATAATAATAATAATAATAATAATAATAATAATAATAATAATAATAATAATAATAATAATAATAATAATTTAAATAAATAAATAATTTACAGAGTAATATATATGTAAACAACTCGAGCAGAAACCAGGTATTTATAGGCATAATTCCTGATTCTGATGCCCATGCGATCGCATGGGTTTTATGCCTATTTGCCATGCGATCGCATGGCCGTCAGATCCAGCTCACATATTTTTTTGTTTTCTTGTTTGTCGACATAATTAAATATAATATATATAATTTAAATAATTAATTATATATTATATTAAATTCATGTGCATAGTTGACTTGTAATTTTTGTTCCGAAGACTCGCACGTTGTCACTCGACTTATGTCCCGGTTCCGGTTTCTCGAACGCATTTTCGTACGCTTATAAAACTCGCAATTTACGTTTTGTGACTCGTACCTTTGTCAAAATATAGTCTTAAATTATCAATAAACTATATCATTTAAAGTGTATCTTAAACTTTCGAGTGTTTTGGTCATTTACTTCTATAAATCATTGTCTCGCTATTTGTTAATATATATATATAATAACAAATCATTTTATGACCAAGTTAATATATATTTTCAACATTCATAAACACGTTTTAAATATACGTCACAAGTTATTCATACAATTAATATTCCAACTTATCATATATATTCAAATAAATATTTAAACCAATAAGTTTAATGTATGGTATTAAACAATTAATACATTGTTACGTTTTCAAGTTATAGTATATATATATGTATCTATATACATATAATTGTTCGCGAATCGTCGAGAACAACCGAAAGGTATTTGAATAGTTCAAAAATTTTGAGATTTAGTTTTACAGACTTTGCTTATCGTGTCAGAAATGTTAATCATACAAAGATTAAGTTTAAATTTGGTGTCCGGTGAAATGTCCCGTTCTTATTGATTAAAAACGTTCCATATTAATTGATTTCGTTGCGAGGTTTTGACCTCTATATGAGACGTTTTTCAAAGACTGCATTCATTTTTAAACAAACCATAACCTTTATTTCATCAATAAAGGTTTAAAAAGCTTTACGTAGATTATCAAATAATGATAATCTAAAATATCCTGTTTATACACGACCATTACATAATGGTTTACAATACAAATATGTTACAACAAAATAAGTTTCTTGAATGCAGTTTTTACACAATATCATACAAGCATGGACTCCAAATCTTGTCCTTATTTAAGTATGCGACAGCGGAAGCTCTTAATAATCACCTGAGAATAAACATGCTTAAAACGTCAACAAAAATGTTGGTGAGTTATAGGTTTAACCTATATATATCAAATCGTAACAATAGACCACAAGATTTAATATTTCAATACACATCCCATACATAGAGATAAAAATCATTCATATGGTGAACACCTGGTAACCGACAATAACAAGATGCATATATAAGAATATCCCCATCATTCCGGGACACCCTGCGGATATGATATAAATTTCGAAGTACTAAAGCATCCGGTACTTTGGATGGGGTTTGTTAGGCCCAATAGATCTATCTTTAGGATTCGCGTCAATTAGGGTGTCTGTTCCCTAATTCTTAGATTACCAGACTTAATAAAAAGGGGCATATTCGATTTCGATAATTCAACCATAGAATGTAGTTTCACGTACTTGTGTCTATTTTGTAAATCATTTATAAAACCTGCATGTATTCTCATCCCAAAAATATTAGATTTTAAAAGTGGGACTATAACTCACTTTCACAGATTTTTACTTCGTCGGGAAGTAAGACTTGGCCACTGGTTGATTCACGAACCTATAACAATATATACATATATATCAAAGTATGTTCAAAATATATTTACAACACTTTTAATATATTTTGATGTTTTAAGTTTATTAAGTCAGCTGTCCTCGTTAGTAACCTACAACTAGTTGTCCACAGTTAGATGTACAGAAATAAATCGATAAATATTATCTTGAATCAATCCACGACCCAGTGTATACGTATCTCAGTATTGATCACAACTCAAACTATATATATTTTGGAATCAACCTCAACCCTGTATAGCTAACTCCAACATTCACATATAGAGTGTCTATGGTTGTTCCGAAATATATATAGATGTGTCGACATGATAGGTCGAAACATTGTATACGTGTCTATGGTATCTCAAGATTACATAATATATAATACAAGTTTATTAAGTTATGGTTGGAATAGATTTGTTACCAATTTTCACGTAGCTAAAATGAGAAAAATTATCCAATCTTGTTTTACCCATAACTTCTTCATTTTAAATCCGTTTTGAGTGAATCAAATTGCTATGGTTTCATATTGAACTCTATTTTATGAATCTAAACAAAAAAAGTATAGGTTTCTAGTCGGAAAAATAAGTTACAAGTCGTTTTTGTAAAGGTAGTCATTTCAGTCGAAAGAACGACGTCTAGATGACCATTTTAGAAAACATACTTCCACTTTGAGTTTAACCATAATTTTTGGATATAGTTTCATGTTCATAATAAAAATCATTTTCTCAGAATAACAACTTTTAAATCAAAGTTTATCATAGTTTTTAATTAACTAACCCAAAACAGCCCGCGGTGTTACTACGACGGCGTAAATCCGGTTTTACGGTGTTTTTCGTGTTTCCAGGTTTTAAATCATTAAGTTAGCATATCATATAGATATAGAACATGTGTTTAGTTGATTTTAAAAGTCAAGTTAGAAGGATTAACTTTTGTTTGCGAACAAGTTTAGAATTAACTAAACTATGTTCTAGTGATTACAAGTTTAAACCTTCGAATAAGATAGCTTTATATGTATGAAT